>NC_081559.1:193748374-193756688 GCF_022355385.1 Mustela nigripes | reverse complement strand
GATGATGGAGATGATGGTGATGGTGGTGATGGTGATGGTGGTGATGGAGATGATGGAGATGATGATGATGGTGATGATGGAGATGATGTTGATGGTGGTGATGGTGATGATGGAGATGATGATGATGGTGGTGATGATGATGATGGAGATGATGATGATGGTGGTGATGGTGATGATGGAGATGATGATGATGGTGGTGATGGTGATGATGGAGATGATGATGATGGTGGTGATGGTGGTGATGATGATGATGGTGAAGATGACTGGTGGTGACATCATGAGCTACCACTTGCAAGGAAGTCATTACATGACCGGAGTGCTGATACACACTACACTGTACATGTGTTATCTAATTGAATCATCACAAAACCTCCCAGATGAGTATTATTATCATCCCAATTTTTCTGATGGAGACATTGAAGCTCAGAGAAGTTTAATGCCTTGCCTAAGGTCACAAGCTATGTTGCTCCTCAGAGAAGGGAGTGGGCGTGGGCAGGTCTCTTGCTATGCACAGACAAAGGGCCATCCTGAAGAGTGTGCAGCAGACGCGCCCTTCAGAGAGAAGCGTGGGGCTAGAACAGACAGAAGCAGCTAGTCCTTGACAAACAGCAGCCATCTATCTCTGCGGCTGCAGTTGTGCAGCAAGGGAATGGCCTTCCACGGAGAATGTGGGCACCCCATGCCTCGGGGAGACATGCGCACAAAATGTAAGCCAACAGGCTAGGATGCTGGAAACGGGCTCCACTGGGGGGAGACCAAATTCTCTGTGCTTCTTGCTCTCTGAAGTTCTGTAATAATGTTTCAGTGTCTTCAATCCAACTTCCCGTGCTTTTTGCAAGAAGCAAAATCGGGGTTAATCTGCTACCAAGTAAAGGCAACCATTTGCAAGTTCTCTTGGGGGAAAATGCAAGATTTGCAAAGTCAAATCTGATTAAGATACACGGACTTCCTTAAGGAACAGTGATTATGCATCACAATGAAAGGATAAACAGAGTCCAGAGTGGTGAATCCAACAATAGGCCTTCACAGCTGGGAGCATCAGTCGCCTTTGATAGGGAGCTTATTGTCTGTGCATAAATTCTCCCAATTCTCCCCCAGTGGCCTGGCCCAACAGTGAAAAAGAACCATTTTTCTAACCTTCTGAAATGAAAAGGAGTCCCAGTCCTCCTATGAATGTTGGCTTAGCAAACACTCCTGTCTAACCACCACATTTGTTGCCCAGGGTCTCCCTGGGGAGCGAGGTTCAGTCTCCAGGAACTCGCTGTCCTCAAGAGAGGAGGAACAGGGTCATCAGCTTAGGTGGGGAATAGCTGTCAAATCAGTTACGCCCCAAATTAGATCATCAGCAACAGAATTCACACGGGGGCACGTTCATCCCAGATCCCTCCCTAGGACAGCATTTCTTTCTTTCTTTCTTTCTTTCTTTCTTTCTTTCTTTCTTTCTTTCTTTTTTTTAAATTTATTTTCAGCATAACAGTATTCATTGTTTTTGCACCACACCCAGTGCTCCATGCAATCCGTGCCCTCTATAATACCCACCACCTGGTACCACAACCTCCCCCCCCCCCGCCCCTTCAAAACCCTCGGGTTGTTTTTCAGAGTCCATAGTCTCTCATGGTTCACCTCCCCTTCCAATTTCCCTCAACTCCCTTCTCATTTCAAAACGCGTTCCACAAGGACAAGGAGCAAGGGAACAGGAAGGACAAAGACATCCCGTATCTTTGCACCATTACTCACGGCCACAGTGGTTTACATTTCAGCGGAGGTGGGGGGGGGGGATTCTGGGTGCCAGAACGTTGCTGAGGAAGTCTTGTGGGCATGGAGCTGGGCCTTGAAGGAAAAGAGGAGTTTGTCGAATGGTGTTTTCTAGGCTGTGTGCAGCGCATTAATCCTAGCTCCCTTCTAACTTCTGGATCTTAGTTTCCTCATCTATTCAAAGAGATGCTTGTCTTCAAGGGCAGGTTACAAATTCCAGTGGTGAAGAGGTTGGTTGGGTTACAAACATGAGAGAAGCAGCCCTGACTACAGATGCTGACTATCAAGTTCAGGCCCTTGGGGTTGGGAAGGCAAAGAGCTGTGGCCAAAGGGGTTCATCTGCCCCTTCTCCAGTGGTCAGTGGCTCCAACCCATGGTGGTCAAGTGGGGAAATACAGAGTGTTCCCAGATGGTCTTGCTTCTAAGATGAGCTTAAAACCTGGATTCTTATGAGAAATATTTTCACTATTAAATACTGGCTGGGACATTAATTTATCTTTAAACCCCAGAACAAATGGGACATAATCTGAGAGGCCAGTCTCATCTTCAGGCTGCTGGTTTTCAGCTTTTATCCTAGAGGATAAAGAATGAGGTTCTATTAAGAAGGTGTTAGGGACGGCACGCTTTGTCTCTGCTACCCCGTATGTGTGTATTAAAATACTAACTCTCATGTGATGATATCTGGCGGTGAGGGCCCTTGGGAGGGCAGGAGAGCGGAGCCGCCGTGATGGGATGATGGGATCAGTGCTCGTAACAAGAAGAGGAAGGAAACTAGCCCCCCATCTCTCTCCACCATGTGAGGACACAGCAAGAAAGTGGCCATCTATAAACTGGGAAGGGTCCTCACCAAGAACCCAGACTTGCTGGCGCCCTGATCTGCAAAACCTCCAGAACTGTGGGAAATACATGTTTGTTCTGGAAGCCCCCATCGTGCATTCTTTTACAGCAGCCCCTCCCAAGACAGATGAGTCAGCTTTGGGACCAGCAGGTCCCCCTGTGACCACCACTCATCCCCTTGCCCTAGGGGCAAGGGCTCATGCATTTCCTGCTTTTGCCCTTCCGGAATGCTGTGAGCAGGTGCATGCGTGTGTGTGTGTGTGTGTGCATACATTCTGTGTGGCCTCCCTGGAGGTGGGGGCACAAACTTAAGTTGAAGAGATTTGGGCTCTTCCCTGAGTTTGCTGAAGCTCCACGATGAGGGTCCAAACGGCTGTTGAATCATTCTTCTGGGCAACCCCAGAGGGCGCCTGGCAGAGGTGCAACTCCGGGGGTCTTAGAGAGGGTGATGCACAAGGAGGGCTGATGTGTCCAATCACATGGCGCCTTCAGGATCCCCTGGGCTTGGGCTGCACAGTTAGAGGCCTGGTGTGAGGAGGGAGCGGGCTAGTAACGGAGCGGAGACCTGGGGAAGAGGACAGAAAAATGAGTGCAGGTGGCCTGAGCTACTTGGCCCCAGCTTCCCCTTTTTGTGACCATGATGCCAATAACACCAAAAGGAAGATCAGCATCTTACATTGGCTGGACACCTCTGTGTGGCAGGACTTGACAAGTTATCATCAATCTTCACAACCGCCCCAAGAACTAGATGGGATCCGTTGCTGGCTTGCAGCCACGTAGGAAGTCCTCTGAGCTATGAACCCAGCGTGGGCGCTTTTCTCCTCCACCAGCTGGTGGAAGGAACAGCCTGTTGCTGCTCCTGGGAGCTGAGAGGCGCCAGGGGACATCGTCCCGGGCCCTGGCAGCTGCTCCAGCTCCTGGCTCCTGCCTTCAGTCTTGATCATTTCATCTGTCATTTGGTTCAGAACAGGGGTCAGGAACCTGCTCTCCTGGAGGCCAGGAAAGCTGAGTAACACACCAGTTCACAGTGGGTGCCATGGCGGGCACACATAGAGCACCTGCACCCCAGCATCGACTAAAACGTGAGTGGGACCACACAGGCCTCTGCTAGGACTGGCAGTATGCCTGGAATTGAGCACTTATTGACACCAGTGCCAGGCAAATGGGGGCCCAGACCTAGAAACAGGCCTGTCCTCTGGATGGACCAGGTTGAAGGAGAAGCAGGCCTTGATGTGGGGCACAGAATAGGGGTCTCCTGGCTAGCGGACTACACAAATTTTGTTTCTGGCTGCCTAATACATGACCTCAAATCCTCAGCGCCTTTGTGCAAATCAAGATTTCTACTTCTCATGCCCCCGACTGAGGGCCAGGTTTAGCTTTGCGCCAATGTCTCTGCTCCCAGGCCAGCAGCTTCCCATGGCTGTGTCTGCTTCTTGAGGAGGTGACACGAAAGGAGCAAAGCAGACAAGGAGACAGGGCATCTCCTAACACTTAGTGTGGAAGTGGGTGGACCTTCAGGGCCCCGTGGTTCCCTGGCTGAAGTCCATATCTGGCCAAGGCTCTTCTCAGGCCCGTGGGACGTGGGGGCAGGTCATATGGTGAAGTGGGGCGGTCAATCAGATACAGGGAATGCGTGGAGAATCGGGACCAACAGCCACTTCCCTGATATGCTAACATGCAAAAATAATACGCCCACTTCTGAGAGAGACCTTGTGCCTGCTGTTGGCTCCCTATATGGCCCCTCTCACACCAGTACGAATCTCTGAAGCTCTATTCATCTGGACTCTTTGAGGCACAAACTGGGTGGCAGTGTTGGTCCCCGTACCCCCAGAGCCCAGCTCGGTCACTGGAGAGGCCGGTGTCGTGAGTGTTGCCTTCACACCCTCAGACCAGCTGCTGTATCTGTCTCTTTCTCTATTTCTCCCTCCAAACCATGATTTTTCTTCCTCACATGTATTCCCAATCACCTCCTCGAAATGAGATTTTCATGCCCAGATCCATGCATCCTTGGATGCTACTTAATTCCAAACAAGCAAAATAGCAACAACCTGCAAGTTTACACTTGCCGTGGCTTGGAGCTCCTGAGAAGAAAGCCCTGGGTATGTACGTCACTGCTGTGCTTCCCAGGCCGGTGCCGCTGATGAGCCGCCAGAGGACGTCATGAGGTCCTGAGGAACATGACCATGGACAGAGGCAGTGACTCTCAGGGGTGTCACAGCCACTCATGGGCCTTGACCTCCCCATCTGTAAAATATGGAGGCTGTGCGGAACAGAAGGCAAGGAGTGAGCAGAGCACTGAGGAACTGGCCTTGCAATCAGACAGACACTGTGCACCTGGCGGGGCTGGGGGCACTTCTACTTATTCTCTGTGCCTTGACTTCCTCATCTACAAAATGGGCATAAAAGCTCCAACTCCTAAAGTTATCCTGAGGACACAAGCACGTGACAGATTTGGAAGGGATTCTGTAAAGCAGTAAGTGTAAGGCACTTCTGGTAAGGTTTAATGGTGCCAGGATAAATGCCCCTACCAAAAGTTCAGAAATAATAGGAGTGAAACTCAGTCGGAACCAGTAGAAGTTTTGTGCATACACCAAAAGACAGTTTGCAAGCCGGGATCACTCAAACCGAAACACGGAGGGAGGCTCAGGTGTGCAGCATTGTAAAACTGCTTCTATCGTGAGACAGCCTTGACCGTGTATTCTTCACGGTGATGGGTTATGATATTAGAACTTTCTTACATGATAGGGAATTGGTCAGTGGTTACCACCTACAAATCCTGGGAACAGTGTAAGTTTTGCTTATGATTTCTGGAGGCATAAGTAAAAACATGACCCAGTTCAAGTTAGTCTTGCAAAATAAGCTAAAAAAGCTTTGCTTGTAGGACTAAACTGGTTTTGTCTGCTCAGGGAATTCTCAAGGCTTGTCTCCATTTGTTTTTGATTTCAGCATCCCTATTGATTTCTTTAGACCAAACAATAAACTGTGGCTTGCTGATCTGTGGTGAGTGGCGGGGTATTTGTTTTGTCTTTTTTATTGACTCAGCTGCTGGAGCCCCTTGGCACAGGCAGGGATGGGGGTGATGAAGTGTGCAGGGTCCCGATTACCCAGCCCAAAATCTGCTCTCTCTCACTTCACTGCCTTGTGATGCCAGGTTTCTGGAAGTTCACTGGCATCCTAGTGCTGTGGATTATAAAAATGACTGGAAAGTCTCTGGGGCCAGGTCTCTTGTAGCTCTTGGAATCCCACTGCCCAGTGACAAGCAGTGTTAGCCTGCTGGATGAAGGGAGACAGACGGTCCAGTCTCCCTCATTGCCCTACCCGGCACCCAGCTAAATCTTGACGCAGACCCATAGCTGACTGGGGACTGACCACATGCACGAGTCTAGTTAAGAGCAGAACTGTCTGGCTGAGCCCAATCCACATGGAAACCTATAGAATCATAACAAAGAAAATAGTGGGGTTTTTTTGTTGGTTGTTGCTGGTTTTGTGCGTGTGTTCTTTTAAAAGATTTATTTATTTATTTCAGAGAAAGAGAGAGTGAGCATGGCACAGGGGAGGGGCCAAGGGAGAGGGAGACAAGCAGACTCCCCTCTGAGCAGTGAGCCTGGCCACCCAGGGTTCAGTCTCAGGACCCCGAGAGCATGACCTGAGCTGAAATCGAGAGTTGGAGGCTTGACCGACTGAGCCACTCAGGAGCCTCCATAAATAGTTGTTTGAGGCCACTAAGTTTGAGTTGATTATACAGCTAAAGCTAACCAACACTCTCAGGACCCTCCGTCCACACCGTGCATTCTCTGTCCTCCCAGGGCGGTCTCAGCGGGCATGGGACACATTGGACATATGGGGGTGTGTCTTGGTCTCCAAGACTACCATTCAACGATTTGCTAGAAGGACTCACAGCACTGAGAAAAGATGTTATGATCATGGTTATAATTTATTATAGGAAAGGATACAGATTAAAATTGGAAGATGAAAAAGGCACAGGGGAGGGGTCCAGGTAAAACCAGACATACATACACTTCCAGCTGTCCACGCCCGGTGGAGCCCTGTGGAACGCCATCGGCTCCCTCACGACCATCTGGGACACCATCTACACACACTGTTGAGCCCCGTGAAGGGTACGAGCTCCTTGGTGGTGGGAGGGGAAGAAGCTTAGAAGTCTTGGGTTCAGAGGACGTCAGCCGTGAGCTGTGGGTAGGAGCTTCACGTAGCTGGAGCACAGGCTGCTCTGAACATCACAGAATCCTGTCATTTAGGTGGGGGCTAGGAAACCAGCCTCTCCCCAGAGCATTTTTAAACCATTTTTGACTTAGTCTTCTCTCCCCTTGGCCTCAAACGACTCAGGATGGAATGCATAGGGTAGATGAAATCACCTCCAAGGCTTCATTTAATTCCGTGAAGCTACGACCCTCCGAACTTGATAATGCCGCCTGCGGGAGTCATTGACTCAGGGTCTGGATCCCGCCAGCGCCCTTTAAATGTCATCGACCGTATTTTCTTGTCATTATTCCAATGATCCACTTGCCTTCTCGTTCACTCAAAATGGAGATGTAATCTATTTCCAATCCCCCAGATAATCAAGTTTTTAATGTAATTATGGAAGAATGATCCAGTTAGCACAAATGACTCCGCAGCTTGGCCATCCCATGAGAGACGTGGCTGTTGCGTTTGTTCACTTAACAACCACAAGGTTCGCTCCCACCGTGTGCCAAACCCAGAGTCGTGTGCAGGCGGTGCCAAGAGACATCACTCCATGGAGCTGACCAGTCAAAGACAGAGCAGTAACAAGAAGCAGCCACAAGGCAGCGAGAGCAGGGCTCAGCTAAAGGAAGCCCAGATGGGCCACCCGCCTCAGGTGGGCCCTAGAGCAACAACCTGAGTGTTGAAGAGGAACAAGGGCTGCCAGCCATGTAGGCGGAGCATGGAGATGCTCGGACAGGTGCAGCAGGCCCAGGAGGCAGCTTGTGGCAGGGAGAAAGACAACACCACCCACCAAGCTGGTTGGGAATTGGGTGCTTACAAGGAGCCACGCATTGCTCTGTTCCTTACCTGCACTAATTTCATCCTCAAAAGACCCCTAGGAGACTGGTACCCTTCTCGTCTCCTCACAGAAGCACACCCTGCAGTCAGCGATATGAAGCACATAGCCCAGAAGAGACCAACTTACATTCGTTCTGGGCAGAAAACCTGACCCTGAGACGCCATGGGACAGCAAGGGGCATATTTGGGGAAGTTCTTTTTGAGGATAGAAAGGAAGAAGGAAAGCGGGACCCCATGCATCTAGGGAGACCAGGAGGGGCTTGTGAGAGAGGCTGAGTTTGGTTTGTAACTTCATGGAACCAATGAGCGACAGGAATGGGCCTTGGGCGCATGGGTAAGGGGCCTGCGGCAGGAACCCTGCGGTGGAGGCCAGGGCATGGAAGACCACAGGGCGGGGGACAAGGGTGCTGCAGCGAGAGAGCTGGGCTGTGTGAGCTTGGAGTCCCTCAGGCTGGGGCTTGAGTACAGACTCTGGGTCATGGTCTAGAGGGGGTCTCGGACTCTAGTCCTAGCTCACAACGTATTGGCTGTCTGACCTTCACAGAGGTACTTGGACTTTCAGGCCTCGGTGTCCTCCCTGATTAACGAAGCTCATAGGATCTACATAGAGGTTTGGAAGTTCAATTTCTCTAATGCAGATGAAGCTGGAGATCTGTCGAATAGCACAGCGATCATAGAGGAC
>NC_081559.1:193603374-193743374 GCF_022355385.1 Mustela nigripes | reverse complement strand
GAATGAACATATTTAATTCTTCTGCAAAGGGAGATGGTTACAAAGGGAAGTAACGACATTCAGTGCCATAAGCCCATACGAACGAATGAATTGGACAGGCGGTAGGAAGGGGGACCTCCTGGGAGAGGTGAGTGGAAGTGGGAGTAGCAGGTAGGGAAGCCTGAACTTAGAGTGCCCCTGGGAGGGCTTGCGGTTAAGAAGGGACACAACGCTCCTTCAGAAAACCATGTGGGATCGAGCATTCGGGTGACAGATGTGGTAAGGGTCAAGATCTGTTCATCGTGAGCAGATCTGAAGGCAAATGAATCTATTGAAAGTGCATATTCAGAACAGTGTATGTTCGTATTTCATAGGAAGTGAAGGATGTCATCCAGTGAAACTGGAGAGAAAACCAGGAAAGAAGTTGCCCAGGAATCCAGGAAACCATGGACTTGACCCAAGGAAGCAAGAACCTGGAGTAAACAGACAGGTAAACACGGAGATAACTGGGCAAGCATTCCTGGTACTTGATATCAGTAACTAAAATACATGTGGTTTAGAAGATGCAGTCATATGGCAACATAATTGCTGATAAGTTAGCAGGGTTTTATCAGAATCAAGCTGATAAAAGTTTATTTGTATTATTTGGGAAATAAAGATACATTTTTAATTATTCTTAGAATGCATAAAGTAACTTTAATTGTAAAAGGTCAAGGACTGCTTCTAAAAGATTAGAAATAAACAGGAAAAGTGTGAACAAGCTCCAAATTGGGAAATAAAACATATAAAAAAATTAGAGAAAAAAATCTCAAAAGGTTTAGCAGACGTTTCCAGAGCCTACTCCCATCTTCTCAGCATCCCCTGGAGTGAAGCTGCAGAGCTCCCCCGAAAGGACAATGTCTTCATACTTCTCCCTGCTCCATGTGGCAGAGTCAGCCCCCAGAATTCACATGGGGTTATACGCACAGGCACACAAAACAGTGTTGGCAATGTGCCAGCTCTCGTGAGGCTGCTGGGTAAACTGTAACTTTACTATTATATTCTCTGAGTTGAAGGCATGTGTATATAACCCCCCTGTGTTTCATATTGAGTGTTTTTAAGTTGTGGTAAAATATAATGTAAAATCTACCATTTTAGCCCATTTAAGTGTCCAGGTCAGTGGCATTAAGCCATTCCCATCAGTATGCTGCCATCCCCACCATCCATCTCCAGAGCTCTCTTCCCCTTCCCCAACAGACACTCTGTCCCCAGGAAACACCAACTCCCCATTCCCCACTCCGCTCCAGTCCTTGGCAGCCACAGTCCTGCTTTCTGTTTCTACGAATTTGGCTACTCTAAGCAGGTTTCTGGTACGAGCGGCTTGGCAGTCATTGTCTTTTTGTGACTGGCCATTTCACCCAGCATCATGTCCTCAGGGTTCATCCATGTTGTAGCAGGTGTCAGCACTTTCTTCCTTCTGGAGGCTGAATAATTTTCCACTGCGTGTATACACCACATTTCGTTTATCGCCCGTCTGCTGGTGGACATCTGGGTTGCTTCCACCAATTGGCTATTTTGTGTAGTGTTGCTGTGAAAGTGGATGTGCAAATATCTCATGGAGGTTCTGCATTTCTTTTTTTCAAGATTTATTTATTGGAGAGAGAGAGTGCATGCAAGCAGGGGTAGGGGCAGAGGGAGAGGAGGAGAGAGAGTCTTCAAGCACACTCCCCACTGAGGGCGAAGCCAGCGGCAGGGTTTGATTCCACAGCTACTTCCACAGCCGCTGCTGTACCATTTTGCATTTCCACCAGCAGTGCACAAAATTCCAGTTTCTCTTGCATAATATTCTGAAAGAAGAGGAAGCCATGGTTGACTGGAACCTCCTGCCCCAGACAGAGCAGAAGGAACAGCGGCGCCCACGGGGTGCAAAGCTGACTCGCAGGTGTGACCTGCCTCTGCTGCAGGGAGGGGCCCACCAGCTGCCTGTTCAACCGCCAATGGCAACTACCTTCTCAATCTCACTCAGAGCTGGGAAATGAGAACATAATGGACTATGAGATATGACTTCTGACCATCCAATTGACAGAAATTAATAGGATTTGTAAAATTCATGGCTGGCAAGGGATTAAAGGAAAAAGACTTTTTATATATTGCTGATGGGATTCTAAATGACTTTGGTCATGTCGGAAAGTAATCTGTTCTATTAGAATTAAAAATGCATCTAACTTTTGACCCAATAATCCACTTTGGGGAATATATACTACAGAAACAAACCAGCATGGAAGAATATATGGACAAGGATATCTTTGTAGTGTTCTTTGTGGCAGGGGAAGCAACCTGGAAAAAATGCAATTATGGTATGCTTACTCTACTGCAACATACTTAATTCTCTTGATAGAAAGGAGTTACAACTTTGTAAAAGAAAAAAAAATGTGCTTCACAATATAGACAGCTGTGTGATTCTATGAGTGCAGAGAAAAGTCTGGAAGATACATAAAGCTGAGCAAAACTACCATTAAAACTGAGCACCTAGGTAGTGACTAAATCTCGTATGCACTGTTAAGACATGGATACTGATTCCAGGATTCTCCAGCATATGGGGTGATGGGTGGGGTAAAGCTCATGGAACAAAGACTTGAATCACATCCTAAGTCAGTGACTCACTCAGATATGCTCCCTTCTCTAACTGGAATGTTCATCACTGGCTTAGCCAATTTTCAAATTCCTGTTCATCCTTGGAATTCCAGCCTGAACATTTCCCATCTCGTGAACACCTCCTCGTTCTTGTTCCAGGGGGGAATGACTTCCTGCCTAGGAGCACCTGCCACCTAATGCACAATCCAGTCATAGCACTCGCTGCACTGGGCCATTCCGTGAATGGCCCTGAGATGCTTTATTGGACCAGAGATTCCTCAAGAACAGGAGGTGCGATGTCACTCTTCACTCATTGACTCATTCATTCGTTCTACTTTGACTCTCCTGCCCTCTCCTCCTCCCCAGCCAGGATGCAGGCTCTGTAATTAGAGATGAGGGATTGGGAATAGCATCCTTCACAGCTATGTTAATTGACAAGGGATTTATATCATAATGTGAGGCTGGAGAAGGGCAGATACTCTTAATGTTTTAAAGTCTAATAAGTCAAACCTATACAAACTATGAATCTCTTAAGTCTTAGGAGACATTTTGGCAAGAAACTCTGCCTCTCCCATTAGCCCCGACGGGCTTCGGAGCCCTGAGTGCTGATTCTGGGCAACGAACTGCAGACCCAGGAAGTTGCCTCTTGACAGCCTTTCGCTGGGGCTGAGAAAGAGGCATCCCCCCAGCACACAGGAGGCACCGACTCAGAGACATTGTTGCAATGTTTACTAAGTGCCAGAACTGGGTACACGCAGTAGGTTAAAAAGCTACACAGCAAACATTTATTCTATCTCCTCCTCATTTTCAGTCCCAGGTATTAACAGGTGTTACCTCTCCCCTAAATTCCCAGGTCCCTAAAGAGATCCTGACCCCTGTCCCAGCTCTGAGGCAGACCCTGGTTAGTCAGGGCACAACCATGCATTTCACTAGGGATCAATTTAAGAAGAAATGACTCAGGTGGAAGTGATTCTTCTGTTTACAGGATTTGTCAACTACTTAGGAATAATAATCTGTGAGAGGGTGCATTCCTGGGTGCTATTGAGGGAGATAGCACCCAGGATCCTAGTTTTTGAATCCTGGTTTTTGAGGGAGATACCTCAGGGACCGATGGCTGCGCTTTCTTTGGATTCAAGGCCCAGGTCTCCTGTAGCTGCTTTCTACCCCCAAGGGGAAAGTGTCACCTGCAGGAGGACAGAGTTGGGGGGAATCCAAGACCCTGAGCCAAAGCCCTGCCTGACCCAAGCCTGTTCTGTGTTTCTTAAGGAACTGGACCTTTGGCTGGTGCCTTTGTGCCTGGAGACGATTTGGCCTCTGTACAGCTGCTTCCGGGTTGCCCAGGCATGGGAGAGCCACTCACAGATCGAGCTCTGGGTGGGGGTTGCCCACACTGGTGCAAATGGGGCCTGGTGCCTTCCAACTCTGTCTTCTGGTCTTGGGCAGAAGGGCTGCCAAGTCATTGCAAGCTAAGGTTCCTCTAGGGTCTGCACCAGTGGTCAATGTTTAATGACCATTTAGGAAAAAAGCCCTGATTTGTAGCATTTGCCAATTTTCATGAACTAAATACTCTCAGTGTGGCCAAATTCAAGCTCCTGATGTTGTCACAGGACATGGAGTTAGGGAGAGATACTCACACTTGGCTCTTCCGAGCTGACGCGAGGCTACAGCTCACCCCTGGCTTCCACAGTCCCGTCCCTATTACTCTGTGTGCTCTAAAATGTTTGTCAAGATCCTTTCCCTCTCCTGGCAAAAGTGGGTGCATGAGAACCCAGGCAAGGGATACGAGCTCGTACAATTTGTCAAAATGATTGATACTGCCCGGCCAGAGGACCAGGGCGAAGGATGCTTGCACAGCAGACCAGGAAGGAAGAGTGATACTTACAATACAGAAAGGGACATGCAATTTCGGAAAGTGGATTTATTTTTTTTCTTCAACAAGAGGGATAGGTAATGCCACTCTATAGCCAAGGCTCTCTGGAAACCTCAGACATTATTATTCTGTCCTTGCTTTTCTAACTCTCTCTTTCTAGCCTCTCACTGCAAGAAGGCAGCTCTACAAACTGTCCTTATCCAACTCCCAGCTCGAGCTCCTGCCGTCTGACCTTTCCTGCAGGATGTGGTGACCTCCAGGCAGCAACCCTGCCACTGTTGGGCTGGGCGGGCTAAGCAATGTCTTCATCTCCTTGGCTTTGGGCTTCTCAACTGCAGAATGGGGCTAGCAATACCTACCTCACATTCACTCACTTAGAAATATTTTTGAGGGGTGCCTGGGTGGCTCAGTCAGTTAAATGTCTAACTCTCAGTTGCAGCTCAAGGTCATGATCTCAGGGTTGTGAGACCAAACCCTGTGTCGGGTTCCATGCTTAGCAGGGAATCTGCTTGAGATTCTTTCTCCTTGGGCCCCTCATGCTGGGGCTCTCTCACGCTCACATAAATAAATAAATCTTTTTAAAAAAATGTTTTTTGATACCCATCTTGTTGCTTCCTGCGAATCCCAGCTGTCAAGAGGAAAACATTTGGCGATCCGTGGAACATGCAAAATACAGTGTGTGCTCCGTACACAGCCGCTTCCTTCATTCCCCATTTTGCTAAGCCCCGCTTCACCAACCACGTCTGTGTTCCTGAGTCCCCGTGAGCGTCTTCCTCTGCCCAGGAGAAAGTCCACATTCCTTTAGTGATTGGACTCTTAACAGTTAAAGTGTACAGGGAAAAATATATATATATCAGAACCGAGGATGTGCTTACTCTCTGACCAAGTAGCTTCATTTGAGGAATTTATCTTACAGACGCACCGTGGAACAATACACACGTGGAAGGTGTGTGTTGTGCTATGGATTGTAACAGGAAAAATAAGACAAAAATACCCTTCCATGAGGAAGAGAACAATAAAGAACAGAATATCAAACTGACAGAGAGAGGCTTCCTGGCGCTTAGCACTGCACCTGGCGTGTAACAGGCTTTCGGTAAATATGGAAACCGAAGCTGCAGTGTGGCCGCTTCAAAGAACAGGATGTGAAGAAACCGAGACGGTTAAGTGAAAAGGCAAGGAGCGGAGTAGTACGCAGGGTTCGTTTCTGGTTTGTATGAAAGGTCCCCTTTCTCTCCCTCTCTCTTTAAATGCATTCAGACGTCCAGGAAAGATCTGGAAAGCTGCGTATGGCATTAACATTATTTTAAATTTATTTTTTATTTTCAGCATAACAGTATTCATTGTTTTTGCACCACACCCAGTGCTCCATGCAATCCGTGCCCTCTCTAATACCCACCACTTGGCTCCCCCAACCTCCCACCCCCCACCCCTTCAAACCCCTCAGATTGTTTTTCAGAGTCCTTAGTCTCTCATGGTTCACCTCCCCTTCCAATTTCCCCCAACTCCCTTCTCCTCTCTAACTCCCCATGTCCTCCATGCTATTTGTTATGCTCCACAAATAAGTGAAACCATATGATAACTGACTCTCTCTGCTTGACTTATTTCACTCAGCATAATCCTTCCAGTCCCGTCCATGTTGCTACAAAAGTTGGGTATTCATCCTTTCTGATGGAGGCATCATACTCCATAGTGTATATGGACCACAGCTTCCTTATCCATTCGCCCGTTGAAGGGCATCTTGGTTCTTTCCACAGTCTGGCGACTGTGGCCATTGCTGCTATGAACATTGGGGTACAGATGGCCTTTCTTTTCACTCCATCTGTATCTTTGGGGTAAATACCCAGGAGTGCAATGGCAGGGTCATAGGGAAGCTCTATTTTTAATTTCTTAAGGAATCTCCACACTGTTCTCCAAAGAGGCTGCACCAACTTGCATTCCCACCAACAGTGGAAGAGGGTTCCCCTTATCTATTTAGTTTTAAAAATTTCATTTATTTATTTGCAAGAGAGAGTGAGCGAGTGTGGGAGCATGAGGAGGGACAGAGGGAGAAGCAGACTCCCCACTGAGCGAGGAGCCCAACACAGGGCTGGATCCCAGGACCCCAAGGTCATGACCTGAGCCAAAGGCAGAGGCTTCCCTGACTGAGCCACCCAGGTGCCCTGGCATTAACTTTTAGAGAATGAGACTGGAAGACCTTTTCCAGAATCTGCTTTTCTCATTAACACTATGCATTAGACACATTTACATGAAAATAAACACACTCTGGTGGCCTTGCCTGGACCTCTCAAACCTCACCGCAGAGGGTTCCATCATTTGTTCAGGCTGCCACAGAGGCTACTGCTGATTCTTCACACCCACAAACAGTGCCTGGGGGGAGCATTGTTGTGCCTGTGTCTCCGCTGATACAGACTATGCGCTCTGGTGCTAGAGAAAGGAGGAGTTTCATATGTTGACATGGGACATGCTGTGCTGCTTGATGCATGCTGAAATCACAAAATGACTCCATCCTTAGCAGCTGTGAGACAAACCAGAAAATCTCCCAATGCCAGTTTCCTCATTGTGAAATAGAGGTATCCATCCTGAGGGGCTGTTTCCAGAAGAAGGTAAGATGGATGAATGCCAAGTGTTCAGCTCTCAGAACACACCGCAAGCACACACTGTATGCTCTGTAAGTGGCCGCTGGGAGGACTACTTGAATCATCAGGGACAAGGAGAACAGGGTGATGAGAGCAAGTCGTGCTCGAGGGAGCTGTGAGCTCTGAGAAGGAAAGAGACGGGAAGGGTCTCACATGCAGAGTGTGGGCCTGGAGAAGGGACTCCTTTCTGGAGCAGGTGGCTCCTCTGTTCCTCCTCGTTTTTGGGGACACACCTGTTCCTGGATGCTAAGGAGATGGGCCGGCATCATTGACAGTGAGGATGAGTCTCAAACTCCATGAGGAGCAAAGCCAGGACAGCTTGGTTAGTGGAAGGCATGATATGGCCAGGCTGGTCCCTGTGTGGATTCACGGAGGTCTCACTGTCATGTCCATGGGTGTCGGGAGCAGGGGCTATAGAGGTCTGGGCTGCCAGCTATAGATGTGGGGAGGGGTCACCTGCCAGGTGCCCAGAAATTCTAGAGGGATTCAAGGGCAAGAGTGGGTCGGGGGCTCAGAGGATTTGAGATCCAATCACTAAGCTCAATGGAGCCTTATCTATCCCAAGTACCAGAAGGCCGAGTGAAGAAATGTACCTCAAGTTTGTCCAGGCATCTTAGACAAGGCACTGGACGAGCTAGTGTGCATCTCTTCTGGCTCAATTGTGTGAAATGGGGAACGTGAAAAGACAGTCTTTCAGAAGGAGATTCTGAACTACTGGGAAGCTATCAGCATTCTGTCTCAACCGGCTTTTCCAAATCAAAGAATCTCCAAATAGGAAGAGGGTCTTTAAGACTTTTTTTCTGGTTGGTGCTCTAGGGAAGCTTCTGTCACAGATGAGGGCTAGAATCTGCTTCTGTCCATTTCTAGCTGAGAAACTGGTCAAATTTTTTTTTTTTAATTTTTTATTTTTGATAAACATATATTTTTATCCCCAGGGGTACAGGTCTGTGAATCACCAGGTTTACACACTTCACAGCACTCACCAAATCACATACCCTCCCCAATGTCCATAATCCCACCCCCTTCTCCCAAACCCCCTGCCCCCGGCAACCCTCAGTTTGTTTTGTGAGATTAAGAGTCACTTATGGTTTGTCTCCCTCCCAATCCCATCTTGTTTCATTTCTTCTTCTTCTACCCACTTAAGCCTCCATGTTGTATCACCACTTCCTCATATCAGGGAGATCATATGATAGTTGTCTTTCTCTGCTTGACTTATTTCGCTAAGCATGATACGCTCTAGTTCCATCCACGTTGTTGCAAATGGCAAGATTTCATTTCTTTTGATGGCTGCATAGTATTCCATTGTGTATATATACCACATCTTCTTGATCCATTCATCTGTTGATGGACATCTAGGTTCTTTCCATAGTTTGGCTATTGTGGACATTGCTGCTAAAAACATTCGGGTGCATGTGCCCCTTTGGATCACTACATTTGTATCTTTAGGGTAAATACCCAATAGTGCAATTGCTGGGTCATAGGGCAGTTCTATTTTCAACATTTTGAGGAACCTCCATGCTGTTTTCCAGAGTGGCTGCACCAGCTTGCATTCCCACCAACAGTGTAGGAGGGTTCCCCTTTCTCCGCATCCTCGCCAGCATCTGTCATTTCCTGACTTGTTGATTTTAGCCATTCTGACTGGTGTGAGGTGATATCTCATTGTGGTTTTGATTTGTATTTCCCTGATGCCGAGTGATATGGAGCACTTTTTCATGTGTCTGTTCGCCATCTGGATGTCTTCTTTGCAGAAATGTCTGTTCATGTCTTCTGCCCATTTCTTGATTGGATTATTTGTTCTTTGGGTGTTGAGTTTGCTAAGTTCTTTATAGATTCTGGACACTAGTCCTTTATCTGATATGTCGTTTGCAAATATCTTCTCCCATTCTGTCAGTTGTCTTTTGATTTTGTTAACTGTTTCCTTTGCTGTGCAAAAGCTTTTGATCTTGATGAAATCCCAGTAGTTCATTTTTTCCCTTGCTTCCCTTGCCTTTGGCATTGTTCCTAGGAAGATGTTGCTGCGGCAGAGGTCGAAGAGGTTGCTGCCCGTGTTCTCCTCAAGGATTTTGATGGATTCCTTTCGTACATTGAGGTCCTTCATTCATTTTGAGTCTATTTTTGTGTGTGGTGTAAGGGAATGGTCCAATTTCATTTTTCTGCATGTGGCTGTCCAATTTTCCCAGCACCATTTATTGAAAAGGCTGTCTTTTTTCCATTGGACATTCTTTCCTGCTTTGTCGAAGATTAGTTGACCATAGATTTGAGGGTCTATTTCTGGGCTCTCTATTCTGTTCCATTGATCTATGTGTCTGTTTTTGTGCCAGTACCATGCTGTCTTGATGATGACAGCTTTGTAATAGAGCCTGAAGTCCGGAATTGTGATGCCACCAACGTTGGCTTTCTTTTTCAATATCCCTTTGGCTATTCGAGGTCTTTTCTGGTTCCATATAAATTTTAGCATTATTTGTTCCATTTCTTTGAAAAAGATGGATGGTACTTTGATAGGAATTGCATTAAATGTGTAGATTGCTTTAGGTAGCATAGACATTTTCACAATATTTATTCTTCCAATCCAGGAGCATGGAACATTTTTCCATTTCTTTGTGTCTTCCTCAATTTCTTTCATGAGTACTTTATAGTTTTCTGAGTATAGATTCTGTGTCTCTTTGGTTAGGTTTATTCCTAGGTATCTTATGGTTTTGGGTGCAATTGTAAATGGGATTGACTCCTTAATTTCTCTTTCTTCTGTCTTGCTGTTGGTGTAGAGAAATGCAACTGATTTCTGTGCATTGATTTTATATCCTGACACTTTACTGAATTCCTGTATAAGTTCTAGCAGTTTTGGAGTGGAGTCTTTTGGGTTTTCCACATATAGTATCATATCATCTGCGAAGAGTGATAATTTGACTTCTTCTTTGCCGATTTGGATGCCTTTAATTTCCTTTTGTTGTCTGATTGCTGAGGCTAGGACCTCTAGTACTATGTTGAATAGCAGTGGTGATAATGGACATCCCTGCCGTGTTCCTGACCTTAGCGGAAAAGCTTTCAGTTTTTCTCCATTGAGAATGATATTTGCGGTGGGTTTTTCATAGATGGCTTTGATGATATTGAGGTATGTGCCCTCTATCCCTACACTTTGAAGAGTTTTGATCAGGAAGGGATGTTGTACTTTGTCAAATGCTTTTTCAGCATCTATTGAGAGTATCATATGGTTCTTGTTCTTTCTTTTATTGATGTGTTGTTGTATCACATTGACTGATTTGCGGATGTTGAACCAACCTTGCAGCCCTGGAATAAATCCCACTTGGTCGTGGTGAATAATCCTTTTAATGTACTGTTGAATCCTATTGGCTAGTATTTTGTTGAGTATTTTCGCATCTGTGTTCATCAAGGATATCGGTCTATAGCTCTCTTTTTTGGTGGGATCCTTGTCTGGTTTTGGGATCAAGGTGATGCTGGCCTCATAAAATGAGTTTGGAAGTTTTCCTTCCATTTCTATTTTTTGGAACAGTTTCAGGAGAATAGGAATTAGTTCTTCTTTAAATGTTTGGTAGAATTCCCCCGGGAAGCCGTCTGGCCCTGGGCTTTTGTTTGTTTGGGGATTTTTAATGACTGTTTCAATCTCCTTACTGGTTATGGGTCTGTTCAGGCTTTCTATTCCTTCCTGATTCAGTTGTGGTAGTTTATATGTTTCTAGGAATGCATCCATTTCTTCCAGATTGTCAAATTTATTGCCGTAGAGTTGCTCATAGTATGTTCTTATAATAGTTTGTATTTCTTTGGTGTTAGTTGTGATCTCTCCTCTTTCATTCATGATTTTATTTATTTGGGTCCTTTCTCTTTTCTTTTTGATAAGTCGGGCCAGGGGTTTATCAATTTTATTAATTCTTTCAAAGAACCAGCTCCTAGTTTCGTTGATTTGTTCTATTGTTTTTTTGGTTTCTATTTCATTGATTTCTGCTCTGATCTTTATGATTTCTCTTCTCCTGCTGGGCTTAGGGTTTCTTTCTTGTTCTTTCTCCAGCTCCTTTAGGTGTAGGGTTAGATTGTGTACCTGAGACCTTTCTTGTTTCTTGAGAAAGGCTTGTAGCGCTATATATTTTCCTCTCAGGACTGCCTTTGTTGTGTCCCACAGATTTTGAACCGTTGTATTTTCATTATCATTTGTTTCCATGATTTTTTTCAATTCTTCTTTAATTTCCCGGTTGACCCATTCATTCTTTAGAAGGATACTGTTTAGTCTCCATGTATTTGGGTTCTTTCCAAACTTCCTTTTGTGGTTGAGTTCTAGCTTTAGAGCATTGTGGTCTGAAAATATGCAGGGAATGATCCCAATCTTTTGATACCGGTTGAGTCCTGATTTAGGACCGAGGATGTGATCTATTCTGGAGAATGTTCCATGTGCACTAGAGAAGAATGTGTATTCTGTTGCTTTGGGATGAAATATTCTGAATATATCTGTGATGTCCATCTGGTCCAGTGTGTCATTTAAGGCCTTTATATCCTTGCTGATCTTTTGCTTGGATGACCTGTCCATTTCAGTGAGGGGAGTGTTAAAGTCCCCTACTATTATTGTATTATTGTTGATGTGTTTCTTTGATTTTGTTATTAATTGGTTTATATAGTTGGCTGCTCCCACGTTGGGGGCATAGATATTTAAAATTGTTAGATCTTCTTGTTGGACAGACCCTTTGAGTATGATATAGTGTCCTTCCTCATCTCTTATTATAGTCTTTGGCTTAAAATCTAATTGATCTGATATAAGGATTGCCACTCCTGCTTTCTTCTGATGTCCATTAGCATGGTAAATTCTTTTCCACCCCCTCACTTTAAATCTGGAGGTGTCTTCGGGCTTAAAATGTGTTTCTTGGAGGCAACATATAGATGGGTTTTGTTTTTTTATCTATTCTGATACCCTGTGTCTTTTGACAGGGGCATTTAGCCCATTAACATTCAGGGTAACTATTGAGAGATATGAATTTAGTGCCATTGTATTGCCTGTAAGGTGACTGTTACTGTATATGGTCTCTGTTCCTTTCTGATCTACCACTTGTAGGCTCTCTCTTTGCTTAGAGGACCCCTTTCAATATTTCCTGTAGAGCTGGTTTGGTATTTGCAAATTCTTTCAGTTGTTGTTTGTCCTGGAAGCTTTTAATCTCTCCTTCTATTTTCAATGATAGCCTAGCTGGATATAGTATTCTTGGCTGCATGTTTTTCTCGTTTAGTGCTCTGAAAATATCATGCCAGCTCTTTCTGGCCTGCCAGGTCTCTGTGGATAAGTCAGCTGCCAATCTAATATATTTACCATTGTATGTTACAGACTTCTTTTCCCGGGCTGCTTTCAGGATTTTCTCTTTGTCATTGAGACTTGTAAATTTTACTATTAGGTGACGGGGTGTGGGCCTATTCTTATTGATTTTGAGGGGCATTCTCTGAACCTCCTGAATTTTGATGCTCGTTCCCTTTGCCATATTGGGGAAATTCTCCCCAATAATTCTCTCCAGGATACCTTCTGCTCCCCTCTCACTTTCTTCTTCTTCTGGAATCCCAATTATTCTAATGTTGTTTCGTCTTATGGTGTCACTTATCTCTCGAATTCTCCCCTGTGGTCCAGTAGCTGTTTGTCCCTCCTTTGCTCAGCTTCTTTATTCTCTGTCATTTGGTCTTCTATATCACTAATTCTTTCTTCTGCCTCATTTATCCTAGCAGTGAGAGCCTCCATTTTTGATTGCACCTCATTAATAGCTTTTTTGATTTCACCTTGGTTAGATTTTAGTTCTTTTATTTCTCCAGAAAGGGCTTTTATATCTCTCGAGAGGGTTTCTCTAATATCTTCCATGCCTTTTTCGAGCCCGGCTAGAACCTTGAGAATTGTCATTCTGAACTCTAGATCTGACATATTACTGATGTCTGTATTGATTAGGTCCCTAGCCTTCGGTACTGCCTCTTGTTCTTTTTTTTGTGTTGAATTTTTACGTCTTGTCATTTTGTCCAGATAAGAGTAAATGAAGGGGCAAGTAAAATACTAAAAGGGTGGCAACAACCCCAGGAAAATATGCTTTAACCAAATTAGAAGAGATCCAAAATCGTGAGTGGGGAGAAAGGGGATAAAAAGAGGTTCAAAAAGGAAGAATGGATAAACTAGTATAGAAAAGAAAAAAAAAAAGAAAGGAAAAGATAAAAAAAAATTTTAACCAGAAGGCAGAAAAAAAAAAAATGAAAAAGAAAAAATTAAATTAACTGCAAGACTAAAAAAAATCACAGGAAAAAAGCCATGAGTTCTGTGCTTGGCTTTCTCCTCCTCTGGAATTCTGCTGCTCTCCTTGGTATTGAAACCGCACTCCTTGGTAGGTGAACTTGGTCTTGGCTGGATTTCTTGTTGATCTTCTGGGGGAGGGGCCTGTTGTAGTGATTCTCAAGTGTCTTTGCCCCAGGCGGAATTACACCGCCCTTACCCGGGGCCAGGGTGAGTAATCCGCTCGGGTTTGCTTTCAGGAGCTTTTGTTCCCTGAGCGCTTTCCGTAGAGTTCCGGAGGACGGGAATACAAATGGCGGCCTCCTGGTCCGGCCCGGAGGAGCCGAGAGCCCAGGGCCGCACTCCTCAGTGCGCGCTCAGAGAACCGCGCCCAGTTACTCCCGTCTGCCTGACCTCCGGCCGCGCTCCGAGCTCACCGAGCCTGCGACCGGTTCAAGGTAACACGGAGCTGTGAGCTTACTGTCGGCTCTGTCTCTGTAGCTGGCTTTCCCGTTCCAATACCCGCAAGCTCTGCGACACTCAGACACCCCCGATCCTTCTGTGACCCTGCGGGACCTGAGGCCACGCTGACCCCGCGTGGGCTTTGCCCCGGTTTAGCCTCTGGAGCGATGTCCCTCAGCGGAACAGACTTTTAAAAGTCCTGATTTTGTGCACGGTTGCTCCGCCGCTTGCCGGGAGCCGGCCCCTCCCCCCGGGGTCTATCTTCCCGTCGCTTTGGATTCACTTCTCCGCCGGTCCTACCTTTCAGAAAGTGGTTGTTTTTCTGTTTCCAGAATTGCTGTTTTTCTTCTCTTCGATCTGCCGATGGATTTTCAGGTGTTTGCAATCTTTAGATAAGCTATCTAGCTGATCTCCGGCTAGCTGAAGCAGTCTCAGCTTGCTACTTCTCTGCCATCTTGACTCCTCCTAAACTGGTCAAATTTTTGAAGAACCTAGCTTCAGGGTCCCCTTTTTTAATACGGAGTGACGTTCTCCACCTCCCGTGTGTGAACACTGGACATGGTGTAAGCAAGGGCCCAGAGAGACCCCCAGCATGAGAGATGTGGCCGGATTGTATCACCTTCCTCCAGCACCTTGAGACTCTCAGCAGGAGGCAGCAGAGAGCTAGGTGGACTTCCTTCATTCAGCAAGTACTTGCTGGGGGCCCTGGATGTGCCAGGGGCTATTCTAGGCACTCGGTACACAGCACCTGCTCTCATGGATTTCATATCCCAGCGTGAGATTTCAGATGATCCAAGAAAGCGATAAGGAGTGATGATCACCCTGAAGAAGGACAGCCAGGGCCAGGAGACCGTGATGTGGGTGCTGGTGTGAGGAGGCTGGTCTGGGAAGGATGGCACGAGGTGGTGGGTTTGGAGCAGGCGAGGACGCAGGGAGTCTGAAGAGCCACCTGTGACTCCCCACAGCAGGGGAGGGTTCGTGTTTGGGAAGGACGGGGTGGCTGGAGCCCACAGAGTTCCATGCGGTTGGGAAGGGCCAGTGGACAAATTACTAGGAGCTCAAAGGATATGGGAAGAACTTGAGCTTTGATTTTCTGTGTGAAGGAGAGGCTTTGAAGGGTTTCCAGTAAGAGTGATGCAATTTGATTTACTCTTTGATGTGTCCTTCTTGAGGGGACTGTGGGGAGTGTGGCCAGGGGGAGGCTGACCAGAAATTCCTGAGGATCGGTTCCGAATACTCCCCGCCTCCACATGCAGAGGAGATTGAGACGCATGGGTCCTTCATCCCATTAAGCTGAGGGCAGACAAGATTGCTTAGCTCCCTGGGGAAGAGCACTTACTGGATTTGTAGTCATGGCTGCATTGGGATGGACAGCATCTGAAGACAGATGCGTCCACCCTCCTGTGGGGCCTTGCTGGAAACATTGGTGAGGCTCTCCCAGGGCCAGTCTGGGACAATTCCACTGTGGCCCAGTCCCCGTGTGGTGCTGCCCAGGGCCCACATATGAGCATGGACCCAGATGGGGGAGGGTTGGCATCACAGGAGACCAAGGACTGCGGACAACTGATCGTTGGCTCCAGACTGGAAGAGTCCAGGTTCTAAGAGCAAAGAGGCATTGCAAACCCTGCCTTATGTTTTGCTAGGCATACATGTAGCTTCGTAAAAGAAAAGTATGCAATTTTATGGAAAGAAATAAATGGATTCTAACCAAAAAAGTCTCATCTTTATGTGCAATTTTCTCTACTCTCCTTGAAATGAAAGGAAAATGTAGCGGAGGAAGCCGGTATTATCCAGTAAAGTACTGGAATAGTGGGTCTTTGAAAAATTAAAAAAAAAAAAAAACTCTCTGTAAAATATCCATTGTTTAAAAATGTAATTACCACCCCCCCAATGCAATTATCTTTGTGGAAATTTCCATACGAAGATCGCCAGGGAAACTGGTGGCCGAAGGGAGGCTTATTATGAGAACCTCTCAGCAGGGTCTCTGGCCTCTCAGGAGAGGGGATGGGTGACGTAGAAGGTTTTCAGGCAAGGCTGAGTCTTACAATCTGTGCACAGATTGTCTGGAATTTGCGACTTAGACAACTAGTTGCTCTATGGGCTTATCTTCAGATGCACAGCAGCTATGCTATGGTCTTACCGTGGACCATATGAGCTGAAGGAAGAACTGATTTTACGGCAATTTATGCTCAGACGCGTTTCGTTGTCATTGATAATTGGATACAGTTCCTCCATCTTGCCAGTTAGGGTAGAGTTTATTTGCAAATTGTAGTTCACATTTCATTCCTCATCATATTAGGGGGACTCATTTTAGTCATTTCTTGGTTTTTCTCTCTTTAAAACAGGTGGGAAGGATGATTTTTTCTGATATTTAAGAAATGTATGCATCATAATAGTCTATAAGTTAGCAAAAAGCAATAAGCCCCAAGCTTTTGTGAAGCACCTGTTGTATTTCTAAGAATTCTGTTACGTGTTCCCAGAAATGAGTGTATGCCTTCTTCGACACAGTTTATAAAATTATTACTGACAATGCTATCTATCTATCCTTTAAGTATTTCCTGTATGGAACTAGTCTAGAAAAATATAATATAAACCCAGGTTATCATTTAGGTTTGGTGTTAGGGTAAAAGGTGTTTATTTCCTTTTTGCTTCTTTACCTACTGCTTCTACTATATTTATCTCTTACCCCTTTTCTGTCTTTTAAAGAAAACTTATTTGTTTAGTTATTAATTTTCCAAGCTGTTTCATTCTATACCCCAGTCCGGAGACTGGGAATCCTCTTGAAATGTAGAGCTTGCGAATTTGGGGCAAGGGATACACCAGCAGGTGACCCCCATGAGGAGGCCTGCCTAGGGCTGACAGCTTCTACAAGATGCTTCCTACTGGGTGAGACCCCTGGTTCTCTTCTCCAAAGAGATAGGCTGGGCCTTTGAAGTCACTCTGTGTCCCCTGTTTGTCCCTATCATCCCAGGCTGACCGCACTCCTGAGGTGACCAGTATACACCTCATATGACGTTCACAGGGAGCCCGGTCAGTAGAAATGCACCGTCACTTCGGCTGAGTACCCTAAGAGCGCTGGAGACCTTGGAAAGAACTTTGGGTTGAGTAGATTATTTGAAATATTGAAGCATGTTTGGGAAGCTCCTACTTTAAAAACTGTAACTGAGACCGGTGTTTCTGTACACAAGCATCTTATAAAAATACACATAGGAGTGTCAGTCAGATATACCAGTCTCCTCTGAATTTCTAGTAAGTAATTTGTAGTGGCATGTGAAAAAGGTTGGCCCTTCTAGGTTTCAGATTTCTTTTCTTCTTCTTCTTCTTCTTCTTCTTTTTTAAAGATTTTATTTATTTACTTCATAGACAGAGATCACAAGTAGGCAGAGAGGCAGGCAGAGAGAGAGGAGAAAGCAGGCTCCCCGCTGAGCAGAGAGCCCGATGTGGGACTCCATCCCAGGACCCTGAGATCATGACCTGAGCTGAAGGCAGAGGCTTTAACCCACTGAGCCACCCAGGTGCCCCTCAGATTTATTTTCAATGTACTTTGCAAACTTTGTCTAAATTGGGAGCTCTTACCTAAAAGACCCTCCCAACTGCATCTAAGCCAGACGGCGTTCTTGAACTATTTCTGTATTGTCTCCACTGTGATCAGAGTCAGTATGATCCTATGTCAAAGGCACAGAGTGCTTGCCCTGCCTCTCTTCTTCCCACTCCTGCTGACACTTGAGTGACCTGTAGGCTCTGGGTGTACCCAGGTCCCCTGGGATGGTGCTGCCTTGCCTGCCTCTCCAGGGCAGAATTTAACTTGGTCACTGTGAAAGCACTTGTGTGCACATTAAACATATAAGCCCCAGTTATCAGACAGGTATAATCTGACCACTCTTCGTCTTTCATTGAAAATTTCTATTCCAGCAGAATTATAGAAAGCCAGGCTTCCACCTCTTAGAACCACCGGGCTTCCTGTTCTGTGGATCTATCCTACTTTAGGTGGAAGAGTTATTTCAGAGACGTTTTAAGTTTTAGGGTTTCTACATTGTACATGTGGCCACAGGTCAGGAGGGTGTAGTCAAATGGGCATGAGTTTGGGTTCCAGCTGGAACATCACCAGTTGCTAGGTTGGGAGCTTACCTTTACTTAATTGAACCTCATTTTCTTCATCTGTGAAATGGAGGTAATGATCCAGTGAGTAGGGGAATTGAAAGTTCTAATAGAGGACACATAGGTGGGGGTATAATAAATGTTATTTCCTTTATGATTAAAAAAGCTGGGAGTTGCCTCACTGAATAGAAAAGATGGCAAATAATCATGTGACAAGATGCGCCACATCGGATGTCATCTGACAATCATGAAGCCACAAGATATCACTCCACACCTATGAGAATGGCTACAACCCAGAGCACTGACAACATCAAATGCTGCCAAGGATGTGGAGCAATAGGAATGCTCATTCATGGCTCCTGAAAATGCGGAATGGTGCAGTCTCTTTGGCAGAAAGCGTAGTGGTTTCTTACAAAACTAAAGATTCTCTTACCATGTGACCCAGCAATTGTGCTCCATGGCATTTACCCAAATGAGTTGAAAATTTATATCCACATAAAAAGATGGATCTTTGGAGCCCCTCACTGGCCCCATGCACCAATGGAGCATGTGACTCTTGATTTTAGGATAGTGAGTTTGAGTCCCATCTTAGGTATAGAGATTACTTAAAAATAAGATCTAAAAAAACCCCACATAGATATTTAGAGCAGCTTTATTCTTAATTGTTAAAACTTGGGAACAACCAAGGTGTCCTGCAGTAAGTGAATGGATACATGAACTGTGTTCCATCCACATGGTGGAATCTTATCCAGCCCTCAAGAGAAATGAGCTACCAAGCCACAAAAAGAAGCAGAGGAAACTTAGTGGCTTATTACTAATAGAGAGAAGCCAGTCTTAAAAGGGCACACATTCTGAGGCCAAGTGTATGACATTTTAGAAAAATTGAAGCTATGGAGGCAGTAAAAAGACCAGTGGTTTGGGGAATGAGAAGGAAGAACAGGCGGAACATTTTTAGGGCAGTGAAACTACTCTACACAATACCATAATGGTGGAGACATGCTATTACACGTTCACCCAACCAATAGAATACACAACACCAACATGAACCCTGGGGTGAACTATGGATGTGGTGGAGAGAGGTGTATTCTAGTAGGTTCATCGATTTTGACAAAGTTTCCACTTTGGGGGTGATGTTGATGGTAGTTTTGTGGTGGGTGGAAAGCATGTGAGAACTCTTTATTCTTTCCTCTTAATTTTACTCAGAATCTAAAACTGCTCAAAAAATGTCTATTAATTTAAGAAAAAATCTGTTTGTTCAAGCCACCTGATAGGTGTTCAACACTAAAGAGTTTATTTTTTTAAAAAAAGAAGGAAAGAAAAGGGTGAAAAGACAAACATTTAGGAAGTATTGACTTAATAAATTAACTTTATATTTAAATTATAAGTGGCAAGTATTTGGAAGTATTGACTTAATAAATTAACTTTCTATTTAGATTATAAGTGGCAGTCATTTCAAAAAAGTCTACCAGTAAGGAGGCAAATTCTACAAGGTCTAACATCAAGAAGAAAGCTGTGAAGTATTTAGAATTTAGAATACCAGACAGGAGATCTGAACTTTAAAACTATACTGTGCTCAAATATCAAATGAAGAATTCATTCATGTAGCTGAGCAAATGGCTTTTTATGGGGTAATTAGTGTTTCTTAACTCTTGGAACTGAATCCAAGATTCAAATGCCAGTGTTTAATATCAGTATCATAAACTCAGAATCAAACCCCAAACCATCCATGTCCTATTGGATGTGTCTTCTTTACCACTGCAGCCTTTTATAGCAGGCGACGCTGCACACGCAGCAACCTACTTACGAGAGGGTTATTATGACCGGGATTTGTGGCTACAAAGAGTCACCTGGTGAAGAGACCAACTGTGGCAATTCATACAACGGGATACGACCTGCCAATACAAAAGAACGGGACCATCGGCATACAGACGCCCTGCATGAATTTCAAAACCATTATGTTGAGCAAAAGAAGACAGACATAAAAGAACACAGACCATATGATTCCATTGACGTGATGCTCTAGGAAAAACAAATGTTACCTATGGAGACAGAAAGGTATCTTGCCATCTGCTGTTGCCCCGGCTGCAAAAACTGAAGGGTGAGGGTCTTGTAACTGTATCTTGATTTAGGTGAGTTACGTGAGTGTATCCATTTGTCAAGACTTATTAAACTATTCCCTAAAACATACCTCAGTAAAGCTGATTTTGAAATAATAATCTAAGGGTGCCTGAGTGGCTCTGTCCGTTAAACGTCTGTCTTCAGCTCAGGTCATGATTCCAGGGTCCTGGGATGGACTTTGGCACAATTTTGAAAGTGATTTTTCCTCTGGTGATTGTTCAAAGCTTTTTGGGCGAAAGTAGACAGCCTCCCCTGCACCAAAATAAATATTAGACTAAAATTAGAAGTGGTTGATAATTTTACATAGTGTTTTTCTTTTTTTATGAGAAATGTTCTGAATTTTAGATGTTGGCAACTGTACTGAAAACTTTTCAATTTCTGACTTCTCTGGAAACATCAGGTTTGCACTGTTGTGCTATAGTTTTACAAAGGCTACAGCCTTGGAGCTGGGGAGAGCTGCCTATTTTAGTTGAGACCAAGTGCTCTCCAATATTACACAGTCCCCACTCTTCCTTATTGCGTTGCGCCAGGCCACTTTGTTTCTATTATCAGCTTTACACTTTAGGCAATTGAGTTTGCCACCTCTGGACTAGATCGCCTGAGCTACCCTTTCTTTCTGGTGAAGTCATTCCCATGACAGAAGATTTTGGAAGAGAGGGGCCAGGATGTCATGGAGGGTATGAAACCATGACTTTGAGGTGGGTGGGTGAAGTACAGGGAGGAGGAGCCCCAGGGCTCCCTGGATGAGGCTATTATGGAATGGGGTGATTTATCCACTGAGTGGATAAATAAATCACTGGGTGATTTATCCACTGAGTCCCTGTCCGGGGGCAGGGTTTTCCAAAGCTGGGTCTGGGATGGAGACTGTGAAACCGATGATCAGTGGCAGCCAGAGGAGGGATCTACAGATAAGCGAGGAC
The DNA here is from genome assembly GCF_022355385.1 of Mustela nigripes. Classification (NCBI taxonomy): domain Eukaryota; kingdom Metazoa; phylum Chordata; class Mammalia; order Carnivora; family Mustelidae; genus Mustela; species Mustela nigripes. The sequence continues at coordinate 193,722,446 of NC_081559.1, read as the reverse complement.
ATCAAATGGGACAGAGGCAAAACTAACCCATTACGGCTGAAGTCTATCCTTAGTCTGACATGGGGAGGGAAGGTATGAACCATGAGTGGCATCACGGAACTGTGCAGTTGTGAGAAGTAGGTGTTTGAACTGCTGTATCACTGCATCATTGGTTGTGAGTCTCTGGCTCCCGTCAGGAGGAGGCATGACTTCCCAGCAACTTCTAAGACAGGTAACTCATGTCCACCAAAGGTGCCCTTAAGAAGGGTATGGTACTCTCAGTAGCCAGACAGATGAGGGCACTGGCCCCATGAGCGGGGTTTGGGCAGAAGGCCCAAAAGAACTTCAATCCCTGAGTGGAACCAGGACCAGTGGTTGGAGTTTATTGGCAACTCACTTCAGCTCAGTAGATAAGAAACTGAAAAGGAGAAGTATCAGTGATGGAAGGGCCAGCCTCACAGGTGGTGAGACCTGGTAACTGTGTGTTCAAACAGAGGCTGTGGGACAGCTCAGTGTCTGAGAGATGGCTCCGTCTCGGGTGTCCTTCCAAAGTTCCTTTGAAAACAGAGGCACTTTGATTCTGCAAAGAGCTCCTGTCCACCCCAGTATTTTCCTCTGCCTTTAATCCAAACGAGGACAATGCAAACAGCCAAAATTGGCCTCACAAAATTATCATGTGCAGGCCCATATCTCCCTCCCATTTAAGCCCCAATGCGGTCCTATGAGAAAGAAGTTGGGACCCACATTTTTCAGATGTTGTGACCCAAGGTCAGAGAGTTTATGTGTCTTGCCCAGAAGCACACTGTGAGCACATAGAGGGGCCAGAGGCAGAAGCAGGTTTGAGTGATGCCTGGCTATTTGCCCAGAAAAAGCTAAACAAACAAAAAAAATCCAAAAAAGTACAAGGTCATCAAAGAGACTCATGCATAACATGATAGAAAAGACCATGGGGATTCTCAATGGTAAAAGAAGAAAGTGAAAACCAAAGAAAGCAAAAACCCCAACCCAACGTGTAGCTGAGATGAACATCTTGCTGGGGAAGGACATCACAGAGAGGAGCCATGAAGGCATTAGTCAGGGCTTTCTAAGAGCTACGGGAGCAGGGGTGGTCATGGTGATTACACTAATTAAATGTAGAGTCCGAATTCTGGACAGGGCAGAGTGGGTCCTCAGGCCTGCGCAGCATGACTGGAAACAAGCCTCCTGTGAATGGGCCAGGAAGGGGTTTTCTGAAAACAATGTTCATTTGATGCCTCTTAGGCAAGTGTAACTGAGAGAGAGAGTTTTCCTGATTTGGAGTCCACTCCATGTCTAAAATCCATGGCACGGGCAGGTGTGTTGGTGTCACTGAGTGCAATAATCAGAAATGCAATAGTTTGATGTGATGGGAAAGTCCAGTCCTGCCATATTAGAGGAGGAAACTGAAGCCCAGAGGGGTGGTTTTCCTGAATCACGTCACAAACAGAACCGCCACCATAGTACAGCGTGCTGAACCCCAAGCATCCCACCTCTGCGGTGCAGGTCCCCGGAATCAGAGGTCAAAATAAACATCCCTCCCATCCGGTTTGCCCAAGACTTAGCAGTTTGTTGAATGGAAAAGAGAATGAATGAATGAATGAATGAATGAAGAATGAATAACATGGCAGAACTGTGTTCTAACCGTTTGCTGGTCCTCAGCCTGTCACAGGACAGCAGGCTTTTTAAGTGGTTTAAGTCGAACAGTTTGAATGCCTTGATGTTGAGGTTTCAAAATGTTTCCTCTCTCAGAAATCACAGTCTTTTGAACATAGTCCCTTCTGACCAAGCTGGAATGATGTTAACTTAGAAGAACTGTTTGATCTTTTATTGCATTTCCCCCCACCTCAGAGACATGTGTTTAATGGTCTTTGTTAGAATGTCTGTGTTGATGGCCTTTTGTTCATTCCTGGACTGAGGACAGAAGGTGAGAGGTCTCCTTCAGTGATGGCCAGGAAAGCTGAATGCATATAGATTTTCACAGTGATTCTGGCTGAGGCAACATTGGGCAATGCCTGGAGATATTTTCGGTTGTCACTGCCATCTGGGGATAGCGGCCAGAGATGCTTCTCAACCTCCCGCATGTGCAGGATGACCCCCACTGCAAGGGATGGTCCAGCCTCAAAAGTCGTTAGTGCTGGATTAGCTGGAGAGCCAGATTAAAGGACCAAGTCTGAATTAGAGGTGGGAAAACAACTTCTTTGTGAATAGTATTCACCTCCATGTGTATCTACTGCTGTCTTACAGTCCACAAACGCAGAAGATATTTAGCAATATATTTTTTTTAAAAATCACATACATTCCCACCACCTTAAGATATCTCTTGGTATAACCTAGGCAGCACTAAGGGAGTTAAAATAGGGCTTTGGAGTCAGATGGCCCTGCATTTAAATCCTGTGGCAACCACATGTTAATGGAGAAGCCTTGGAAAAACCATTGCTTCTCTAGTCCTGGGTTTCCCTATCTATGAACCCAATAACTCAGACCTCTGAAATCACGTGGTTCAAACTAATTAGCTTTTTAAAGCACCATGCACATCATAGGAGCTCAAACATTATCTTCCAATTCCTGGCCATAGGTATACACATCTTTAATAGAATTGTCTTCACCTTGTTGCATTTTTCAATACTCTTTATTTTATTATTTTTAAATTTTTTATTTCTTTTCAGCGTAACACTATTCATTGTGTTTGTACCATACCCAGTGCTCTTTGCAATCCGTGCCCTCCCTAATACCTACTACCTGGTTCCCCCAACCTCCCACCCCTCGCCCCTTCAAACCCCTCAGATTGTTTTTCAGAGTCCTTAGTCTCTCATGGTTCACCTCCCCTTCCAATTTCCCTCAACTCCCTTCTCCTCTCCATCTCCCCTTGTCCTCCATGTTATTTGTTATGCTCCACAAATAAGTGAAACCATATGATAATTGACTCTCTCTGCTTGATTTATTTCACTCAGCATAATCTCTTCCAGTCCCGTCGATGTTGCTACAAAAGTTGGGTATTCGTCCTTTCTGATGGAGGCATCATACTCCATAGTGTATATGGACCACATCTTCCTTATCCATTCATCCGTTGAAGGGCATCTTGGTTCTTTCCACAATTTGGTGACCATGGCCATTGCTGCTATAAACATTGGGGTACAGAGGGCCCTTCTTTTCACTACATCTGTATCTTTGAAGTAAATACCCAGGAGTGCAATGGCAGGGTCATAGGGAAGCTCTATTTTTAATTTCTTAAGGAATCTCCACACTGTTCTCCAAAGAGGCTGCACCAACTTGCATTCCCACCAACAGTGTAAGAGGGTTCCCCTTTCTCCACAACCTCTCCAACACATGTTGTTTCCTATCTTGCTAATTTTGGCCATTCTAACTGGTGTAAGGTGGTATCTCAATGTGGTTTTTAATTTGAATTTCCCTGATGGCTAGTGATGATGAACATTTTTTTCATGAGTCTGATAGCCATTTATATGTCTTCATTGGAGAAGTGTCTGTTCATATCTTCTCTCCATTTTTTGATATGATTGTCTGTTTTTTTGTGTGTTGGGTTTTATCGGAAGAATTCACATTGTTAAAATGTCTCTACTGCCTAGAGCAATCTATACTTTTAATGCCATTCCGATCAAAATTCCACCAGTATTTTTCAAAGAGCTGGAGCAAATAATCCCAAAATTTGTATGGAATCAAAAGAGACCCCAAATCGCTAAGGAAATGTTGAAAAACAAAAACAAAACTGGGAGCATCATGTTACCTGATTTCAAGGTTTACTACAAAGCTGTGATCATCAAGACAGCATGGTACTGGCATAAAAACAGACACATAGACCAGTGGAACAGAGTAGAGAGCCCAGATATGGACCCTCAACTCTATGGTCAAATAATCTTCGACAAAACAGGAAAAAATATACAGTGGAAAAAAGACAGTCTCTTCAATAAATGGTGCTATATGTAGCACCTATATGCATACAGCTATATGTAGAAGAATGAAACTCGACCATTATCTTACACCGTACACAAAGATAAACTCAAAATGGATAAAAGACCTCAATGTGAGACAGGAATCCATCAGAATCCTAGAGGAGAACATAGGCAGTAACCTCTTCGATATCGTCCACAGCAACTTCTTTCAAGATATGTTTCCAAAGGCAAAGGGAACAAAAGCGAAAATGAACTTTTGGGACTTCATCAAGATCAAAAGCTTCTGACAGCAAAGGAAACAGTCAACAAAACAAAGAGGCAACCCATGGAATGGGAGAAGATATTTGCAAATGACAGTACAGACAAAAGGTTGATATCCAGGATCTATAAAGAGCTACTCAAATTCAATACTCTTTATTTGCCAACATTAATCAGGCTTTTGGGGTGAATAAGCCCTATTTGCAATTGCTTTGTAATTTCCCAACAACCAGATAATCCATACCTTTACTTAGTGAATCTTCTCTTTTTATCATAAGGAATCCTTTGTGCAGACAGCTTTCCCTCAAAACACAATTCTCTCCACCTTTCATATGAGGGTGGTGATTATTGGCTTAAGGGGCACAGACGTTATAATGCACTTCAGAGTTTTAGGGCACAACATCCATAAGCAGCCAGAAGCCAGTGTGAGAAGTGCCTCTAGGGGGAATGACCAGGTTTCTGAGGATCTTGGGGAAGACGGATGAGCCTGTGCCATGTCTGTGGTGTGGTTCGTCAAGTTCAATCAAGTTAACATGGACACAATGTTTTAATCTATTGTGTCACCTTCATTCCAATTCCGTAAGTTGACGCAATAATGTCCTTTATAGTAATCAGCCTCTCTAAGGTCCCATCTAGGATAAGGTATCTGCATCTGGCTGTCAGTTCCTGATTTCTCTTGACTTCATGATGAGCAATAGCTTTGTTAGCTGCCTGTCTGTGCTTACCGGTGTTCTAGTAACTGTCTCCATAGCTCTCGGTGGGTCAAAGAGCCAGCTGCCCCTCTACCTGGTGCTTATTGTGATAGTCACCCCCATCTTGCTAATGACAGTTAAGCATTGCCACCTGGCTTCTGTTACGTGGAAATCCTGTTATTCCTTTTCCAATGGAACAGCATTCCAGACATCGTCTTGCCCTTGGAGGACTGTCACAAACTCCTCCGTGACACTGCTGCTTCCCTTACCAGCACACGTCTCACTGTTGGGTGAACTGGACTGTCCTCCTGCCCTTTCTGCAAATATAGAGAGTTGGAGAGTTTCCCATATTGACATCATACGTCAACTCTAGCATGCCCACTTTTCTTAGGGTCCTATTTCCAAGGTCACTTGTTGAATGCCATGACTTTTCCACTTCTCTGTGGGCATGAGTTTCTTCAAGGTTCCAGGAGCCATCCTTGCAGTGTGTGGGATCCTTGCTAGTGAGTTAAATCCTGATTCAGGAGAGTGTGCTCTCTATCATTTCTTTTTATCCAGGTTTCTGTTTCACTGGTTTGGTACCCTCACCATCCAGTCCCATAATGCTTTGCTCGTTCCTGCCAGTGCATGTTGGCAGGACTGTAGCTCTGTTGGGGTATGGACCTTTTCCTCTAACTGGAAGTTCTCCAGTCATGTTGTACTGTGACCTAACCCTAGTTCTTGGTCTGGCAGCCATAGGGGAAGTAAGTGTGTATATATATTTTGCAATGGAGAGACTCCTGCATCATCTTCACAAAAATGATGGTATTAAGTAAGAAATTAAGTAAGAAGGAATGGGACAAACCCAAATGTTTTGAACAATTTTGAGATTAAAGTTTTTCAAGTGTATCAACCAAGAGTTCCACATCCATGTAACATCGCAGTCCCCCACTTTTTCTCAACCATGGCCAGGCATTGGTGTAAGACATTGGTGACTTTCCAAGGTTGGTGACTTTCCTGCTCTTATAATTAAGATCCTTAGCCTTTTACCCCACTGCTGCAGGAGAAATGTCTCTCTACTTACTGTTGAGAAAGCTCTTGACCTTAGGCTCTGTATGGAGAATAAAAAGGGTAATGACTGTATGGCTTCATGTTGTGAGGATTTAAGACGATTGTGTTTGTAAACAGCTTGTGTGAGAGTTTACGATGTGGTAGATTCTCAGCCAATGTAAAACAAATCTGTTATGATTATGAGAACCCAACTGGGAATAGGTTGAGCGTGGGGAAAGCGTCCTTCCCTCTCAGCAGTGTCACTCTGCTTCCTAGTCACAAGCGGGGATGAGCCCAGCTTCCCCAGCCTCCACCTTCCATCTCACCAGCCAAGTCGCACTTTTCACTCTTACTATAAACCTTGGGCAGATTCTGTGACACTCAGGACAATTTTGGGTATTAAAAAGTCCAGTCTAATCCAGTTTAAAGCATAAACTTCTAGCTCGTTCCAATCTCCTTTCTCTTCCTATATTGTCTAGACTTGAACCCCACCCTCTGGGCCAGGATGAGAGGAGCACAAGACTCCTCTAATTCATGACCTTTCTGTTGGTTCCGGCTCCTCAGAGGGAGGAGAGGGTTTGTGGGGAGGCTACAGAGACTGAGTTGTGGCCACTCCTCGTTGTCTCATTTTGAGCACTCTGATATTGCCTCTTTCACAGGACATTTGCGAGGTTTTCTCCAGCTCTTTCAGGAACCCCCTCACTGAATGTTCCCCTGGCCATGGCTTCCATTCTGTTTGAGTCTCCCAACCCCTCCTAGATCCTTTCTCTGGTGGCATGCCTTATCCTTTTATTGCAGAAGAGTCCTTCCTCTGTGAATAGCCATCCTCCCCTAAGATGGCTATTTACAGAATAGCCTGAGACCTGAGAACACTCAGGCCCATCTTCTCTTCACAACCTCCACTGGTGCACGGGGCTATGGTGTGCAGACAGTCCCACAGCAGCCCCTTCTCCACCCTGGATCCCTCTCTGGATCTCTGCTGCCCTGGGTCCATGTGGATAAGAAGAAGAGGGGGTGGGTGGCTAGATTAGAAGGTTGGCCAAACCCTGTTTTATAAGATTCCTGGGGCTGCTGTAACAATGTACCACCAACTGGGAGCTAACCAACAGAAAGCTATTCTCCCATGGTTCTGGAGGCTGCAAGTCTTGAGCCAAGGTGTCAGCAGGGTTGATTCCTTCTGTGCTGTGAGGCCATTCTACCTTCTGGTGGTGGGCTGGCATCTTTGGTGTTCCTGGGCTTGTGGATACATCTCTTCAAACCTCCGTCTTCATGCAATGTTTTCCCCGTGTCTTCACATCATCTTTCCTCTATGTGTATCTGCCTCTCTCTCCAAATATCCCCGTCTCTTATAAGGAGATGTCAATCATATTGGGTTGGGGCCCACCCTAATGACCTCATTTTCATCTGGTTACCCCTGTAAAAATCTTACCTCTAAATAAGGTCACATTCTGAGCCACTGGGGGTCAGGGCTTCAACATATTATTTTAGGAGGAATACAAACCTATAACACTGGATTTTTCTGAGCCCAAAGCTCAGATGCTCCTGAGGTAGAAACTAGGGAGTGATGAACTCTATGAAGGGGAAGAAGCCATGAGGTCAGGGAGGCCTTAATGAAGGAGGCGGTCTGAACAGGTGTTTTGCGAGAGTTGGGTACAGGGATCCCCTGGCAGAGAAAGGGAAGGACTCCATTCCTCTCTTCCACGCAGACAGAATTGCAAGTTCTCATCTTTCCCTTCCTCCCCATGAGCCTCTGTATCCTAGGTGAACTTGGGACCCTACAATTCCTTACAAACACCCATCCCAAAGGGCAACTCTGAAAGGAGGCTGATGAACAATCAGCACAAGATTATCTAGTTATACCCAATCCCAAAGCATAATTTTTCTTAAGTGAAATGAAGTGAAAAACTCATGATCACTGGCTTCCCTCTTGAATGTTTCCAAGTATAAATTCATTTCTGCACTTGTTAGAATGACTGAGGGGCTGCTGGGTTGTTTCTATTTCTGGCTGAGACAGAGACCTACCAGGGAACCCAGGGAAACAGACGATGCTATCTTTACCCTGCTCAAACATTGTTCATTACATACGCTCGGTGAATGATGGCCAGGCCACAAAGATGTCTAGCCAGCTTAGTTCCTGTTGCTAATTTGGTTGTATTTCTCAGAATGGTGACAGATTTTATGGCTCAAGAATTCCTGTTTTTCTGTTGTGGCTGTTCATTTAAGGCCATTCATTCATCCAATGCAGCTGTAGACAGTGTGTGCTGAGCAGTGAGTATACTGTCCTACAGACACCTAAAAGTCAAAGTGTTCAATTCAGCGAGGGCTGGGTGAGAACAAAGCTTGCCCCCAGTGACCTTTCTCAGTGCTCTTCCTCCTGGAGACACTCCAGTCTTTAAATGGGTGACATGTGGGAGTATCTGGCTCATACTGGGTGCCAGTTTTGTCTCCTTTCTCTCTTTCCCTGTTCCTCCTTGGGCATTCCAACCTTAGCTCTGTCACTAGATAGCTGTGCGACCTTGAGTGTTTGTTTTCTCAGCTGTAAAGAGAATGATGCTGGCTTTCTTTCCAGAAGACCCCCAAAGCTAATAAATGAAGCTACCTGTGTAAATCACCCTCAGTGATGAGGACTAGGGCCAAGAATTATGGAAATAACGCTCTACCTGCATCCATAGTTCTCCTCACTATTTTATGTGGGTCCCTACATTATGCAATCCACCACAGTAGTCAGTAGAATATCAGGAAAAAAAATAAATGGTGGAGAAGAAATGTGTTCTTTCTTTGGCTTGGTGTGAAAGCATTAGGGAGATAACCCAGAGATGCCTACCTGGCTTCCATTCCTCCTTTCCTCCTGTTCCTGGACTGTCAGTCATCTGTCCCAGTCTTTATGGGAATAACTCCCCAAACTCTCTTGAGCCAATTGTTTTCCCTGAGCACCACACACAGGGGTTCATACGACCTTGGATACCCTTCCTGGGATGCCCTCAGACACCTCAAAGTCAAGGTTCCAAACCTGAGCTCATTGTTGCCCTCAACCTGCTCCAAGATCATCTTGCATGACTTAGTAACTGGCACATGGTTGCTGAAGCCAGATGCTTCCTAGACATGCTCCTCAGCCTACTTCCACCACCCGACCAGTAACCATGTCTGGAGTCTTCTGCTTGAACAGGTACCTCACACCACCTTTCAAACCACTGTCTTGGGGTAGACTTTCTGGGCCTTTTCTGAAGCCGCTGTACCAGGCCCTGCAAGTCCCACCTCTGCCCCAGCACATCCTCTGTAAAGTTGAGGTGGTTCTCTTCCTGGAAGCAAATCAAAGCAGGCCTCTTTGTGCTGCTTCCATGCACACAGCCTTCCACTGCTCCCCAGGGGTCTGCCTGATAAAGTGTGAGCTCCTTCTCTGTGTCACAAAGGAAGGTTCAGGCTGCCTTTGCAGATGTCTTCTCCTTAAATGTGAATGTCTTCTCTCTCTATGCATTTCAGTTTACTCCTCCAGTCTGGCTTCTTGCCTATCCACCACCCTCCAACTCTGAAAGGCTTTGCTTCCCTCTAGAATACACCTGTGCTCTTACTTGCTCCGTGAGGCACTTAGGCAGGCAGGTTACTCTTGGTGGCCATACTCTCCCACCCGCCCACTCCCCGGCCACCTTTCTGAGCTCAGCTCAAGCATTCCCTCTTCCAGGAAGCCTGTCCTCATCTCCTCGGCCTGGGTTAGATAACCCTTCTCTTGGGTCCCACACACTGACTCTGCCATATTTAATGATCTCTTTGCTCATCTGCTTCTGCCCCTAGACTTCAAGGTCAATGCAAGTGCCTTAGAGGGTGTCCCCGGCACACAGCGAGCACCCATTTCTCACATGAATAAATGAGCGGAAAAAAGGAAGAGCTGAATTCCCCAGCATCACCATCCATGCCCACAGAGCAGCCCAGACTGATCTTCTTCCCCATGCTGTTCTAGGTAGAATGAGAGCAAACCCTCACAAAATGAATTTTGCTTCATGAAATATCCTCACCTTCATGTGCATCGTGTGATCCGCACAAGCCCGCGAGGCAGGGGCTGCTGGCTGCACGCTGCCAGCGAAGAAAGAGGACTGAGGAAGAATTCAAACAAAGAGACTGAACCCTGACTTGTGCTACTCACCGTCTGGCCTCTTGTCATGTGATGAATCGTCTACTCCTTCCAACAACCCCAAGACGGATCTATTAGGATTCCCATTTTATAGACGAGAGAGCAGAGACACAGACAGGTTCAGTGACTTGCCAGGCAGAGCTGGGATTTGGTTTCATACATACCTTTCTAGCTTCCAAATCAGTAGGTCAAACAGCTTAGAAAAAAAAAAAATCAGTGTGGCTAGAATGTGGCTTATAGACTCAACAAACCGTTGTTCAATTAAAGTGACTCAAAGTCACACTGAGCCACGTGTTGAATCCAGCCTTCTTGCCTCACTCTCCAGCCTTCCTGAGCAGAGCGGAGCCCGCCTGGGAGTGAAGCCCAGCAGCCCAGCCCCCTCATCCCCTCTCAGACATAGCAAGGGCGGCCGTATCGCATGGCTCAGCTGGGCTGGGGCCTAGCTCACAGCTAGGGTCTCAGTGGTCTGGACACAGACACATCCTGCTTCTGTGTGACTCCACATGCTTCCCCGAGCTTCCTCCATCTCCCTAGCAGCACCTCAGGGATGCCTTGTTCCACCAGCACCCCTGCCGTGGGAGCAGCTACACCCTCTGAGCAGACAGCACCTGTGCACTGCCCAGGCTCTCTAGTGATGCACCAAAACTCATCGTCTCTTTCTGAACTGCTCACTGCTCATCACCCCTCCTGTGTTGGTGTCTGAACAGTGAATGCTGGCTACTAGGGTAAGGTGCTAACATCGGAAATAACTATGGAAATGATTTCTGTGCCCTGAGAGGACCAGTGCCAGAGCTCTGCCTCCCAGGAGCCCATCGAGTGTCTGCCTCCACCCTATGGGCTCCTTAGAAATAGCTTGGGCCTGGCTGGAAGGGAATGAAATGTGGTGCAGCCTGAGGATGGGGAGGAGAGAGTTAGGGAGAGAGATTGCCGGTAAAGTCACATTTACTGTTTGTGCCAGGCTTTCAGCTGCATGAGTCATATCCATTATTTCCTTGACCCCTCAACTGTTGCTGAGATGGAGTTGTCTACTGATTCCCATTTCTAGAAGACACGGAGGTGCAAACTCACATCATTCCGTGGTGACGTAGTAGGGCCATTATTCACTGACCAGGCTCCTCTGACTCTGCTTGTGGTCGATATGAATACACTATACACTCTCGAATGTCATGAATCAGCTTCCCATTTCTCCCTCTCCCCAGCCCCTGGCAGTCACCATTCTACTGTCTGCTTCTATGAGTTTGACTATTTTAGATTCCTCATATACATGGAATCCTGCAGTATTTGTCCTCCTGTGACTGGTTATTTAACTTTGCATAATGTTCTCCAGGTCCATGTTGTTGCAAACGGCAAGATTTCCTTCTTCCTGTGGTTGAACAATATTCTACTTTATGTATGTGCCATATTTCCTTAATCCATTCACCTGTTAATGGACATGTAGATTACTTCTACTTCTTGGTCATTGGAAATAGCATCACAATGAACAATGAAGAGACGGTTCTTTCCCCATTGTGTATTCTTGACATTCTTGTCCAAGATCAGTTGGCCACATGTGCCTGGTTTTACTTCTGAGCTTTCTGTCCTCATCATATTGTTCTTTCATATTGTTCTAATTAGTATAACTTTGTAATATATTTTGGAGTTAATCAGTGTGACGACTTCAGCTTTGTTCTTCTTTCTCAAGGTTATTTTGGGTCCTTTGTGGTTCCTTCTGAAATTTAGGATTTTTTTTTTTCTATTTCTGTGAAAAGTAGAATGCCATTGGGATTTTGGTAGGGATTCCATTGAATCAGTAGACTGCTTTGGGTATGGCTGTTTTAACAATACTTAGTTTTCTAATATATGAACGTGGGATATATTCCCATTTATTTATGTCTTTTTATTTTTATTTTTATTTTTTAAAGATTTTATTTATTTACCTGAGAGAGAGACAGTGAGAGAGAGCATGAGCGAGGAGAAGGTCAGAGGGAGAAGCAGACTCCCCGTGGAGCTGGGAGCCCGATGCGGGACTCGATCCCGGGACTCCGGGATCATGACCTGAACCGAAGGCAGTCGTCCAACCAACTGAGCCACCCAGGCGTCCCTATTTATGTCTTTAATGTCTTCCTTCTTATTTGGATATTATCCCTGGCAAATCTTTCTCCATATGACTCTCTTGATATCTCACTCCAGCTACCTGAATTTGTCTTTCCAGTGAACCCCCCTCTGGAAACTCAGATGTACATAATCTGACCATATTCTTCCTGATTGCTGGTGATGTTGAGCATCCTTTTATGTGCTTATTTGCCATCTGTAGATCCTATTTGGTGAAATGTTTCTTCATGTCTTTTGCCCATTTTCTAGTTGAATTGTATGTCTGTTTGTTTTTCCTGTTGAGTTTTGAGAGTTCTTTATTATGAGTCTGTTGTTAGATATGTGCTTGGTAAATATTTTCTCTCAATGTGTAGTTTGTCTTTTTATTCTCTCAACAGGGTCCTTTGCAGAGAAAATGTTTCTAATTTTGATAAGGTCCAATGTATCCATTTTTCTCTTTTATGGATTCTGCCTTGGCTGTTCTGTCTCAGCGCCTTCAGTAAGCCCCTCCCCCAAAAGGAAAGTCTCCCCACACTTCCAAGGGTGATAGAAATCCAGGTGGTAGACTTGTGGTCCCCACTGACACTGTGAGGTGGTCTCCTTACTGCCAAAGTCATGGCTTCCTATTTGACCTTGACCCTCCCTGGTGGGGAGTGGGGGAAGAAATGGAGGGTTGGGGTGCTTCTTCATAGCCTGTTAGAAGTGGAAGCCTCCTACTATCATTGTATTATTGTTGATGTGTTTCTTTGATTTTGTTATTAATTGGTTTATATAGTTGGCTGCTCCCACATTGGGGGCATAGATAAAAATATATGTTTATAAAAAATAAAAAATTAAAAAAAAAAAAAAAAAAAAAAGAAGTGGAAGCCTCGGCTCTCCATTTGGACTTTGTTGGTGGGGTGGTGGTAAGGGCCGCAGGTTTGGATTTTTTTTCCCTGTGATTTTGGCCAGACTAGAGCAGATACTGTCTAAAGGTTTTCTGCTTTGCTAGGATGCCCTTGCCTGGTCCTCTGGCTAGAGGTAGCAGGCTATGTTGGGCTTTTGGTGGCTTCTATCTGTCCTATATTCTGGATTGCCAGTCTCTCCAGCATCTAGTCTAGAATTTTGTTGCAAGAAGAAAACCCATGAACTCACCACCACATCCCTCCTTGGGTCCCAGTGTTCCCAGACTGTCCTTCTCCATGATTTTATAGAGAACGTTCAGGGTTTTCAGCTACACCGGAGGAGGAAAAGGGAAGAAGATGCTTATTCCATCTTCCCAGGAGTGGAAGTCTATCCCACGGTCTGGACATGCAAACTGCGCAAGACACAGTGGTCTGGAGAAAAACATTATCATGTACAATTTTTTAATTCAGGCTTATTCCCTCAGCAAAGAAACCTGTAGTGTAGCCCTATGACAAGAATGTGGGTTTTGGTTTTCAGTTTCCTGGGTTCGAATTGTTTGTCACCTCTCTTTCTTGCTGAGTTTCTTTGGCCTAATTATTTGACCTCACTATGCCTTATTTTCCTCAGCTATCGACTGGGAGTCATGGTAGAACATGCCACACGGTGTGGAGTTGTAGATGAACCAAAGAAAAATACATAGTCCAGCTTCTGGCAAGGCAATTAATAAATATAAACTATTTTTACTAAAAGAAAATATTAAGTCGTGTAGCACAGGACATCTGGAGCCTGGAAGCCCCAAATACCAGGACTTCCCAAGGTCTCCATTTCTCTGAACCACCCAGTTTCCCATCTATTCCCTCCTTTCTCCCCCCACCCCCATCCTCACATTCCCTCCTCCCTCCCTTGCCTTCTCTCCCCCCACTCCACCTCCATTACCACAAGTTAGCTGAGGCCATGCTCTGTCCTGGTCTCTGGAGACGACAGGTGGAGCACCATCTATACCCTCAAGAACATCAGAGGTTGGGGCACCTGGGTGGCTCAGTGGGTTAAAGCCTCTGCCTTTGGCTCAGGTCATGGTCTCAGGGTCCTGGGATTGAGACCCGCATTGGGCTCTCTGCTCAGCGGGGAGCCTGCTTCCCCCTTGTCTCTGCCTACCTCTCTGCCTACTTGTGATCTTTCTGTTTGTCAAATGAATAAATAAAATCTTAAAAAAAAAGAACATCAGAGGTTAATAGAGGTGACAGAGACATGAGTGGGTCATTGCAACGTGCTGCTAGGAGAACTCCAACAGATGCCTCCACCAGGTGCAACACTGGTTCTTCAAGATACAGAGAAATGCCATGGGAAGTCAGGTCTCAAAGGACTATTTGCATTGGATTTAGTCATCTATTTGTAGGAGGACATTAAGAATAAACCCTCCCTAATGTGGCTTCAATGTTTACAATCAAGCCCAGAAGCATATGGCACCAACCCCACAGAAGCTACTGCCGATGTAGGAAAAGAGGATTTTTTCATAGGCTGAATTCAGCCATCTGACTTACAGGGCTGCCAGCCAGATGGGGTGTAGGATAATAGAGGCCATGAGCTTGGATCCATTAGATATTTGATGTACCACCCAGACAATTGTGTGAGTGTGGATTTGGGAAAATGCCTTCAACAAAACACAACCCAAACCAAATGTGCTTTATTAAGGGCTGTGTAACACATTGGAATTTGGCAACACAGAGGTTGGATTCAGGCAGCAAGGCACTCACCTTGTCTGGCAGGCAGAGGTCTTGGGCGGGAGGCACCTCCTGCCGGGAGGAAGGGGCACCTCCCCACACAGGGCAGCCCTGGCATAAAGGGCTGGGAGGGCAGTAGACATGTCTGAGGCTAGACAGGGGCTGGGGGCTGATTTGGAATAATGTACCTGCTGGTACAGGACATCTCTGGGATGGTAGGGGACTTGATAGGTAAGTTGAACCCCAGATCTGCCACTTTGCAGTGTGGCTTTCGGCACCTCTTTTTTATCTGGCTGAGTTTTGCTTCCTCTACTGTGAAACTGGGACAAAACACTGACCTCACAGGGCTACTGCACTAAGCCACTGCAGGAAGAGGAGCTGATGTGCCCTTTGTATTGGATCAGTCATCCCAAGAATAAAGGACAAAGCAAAGTGGTGATGGGAGTATACTGGTTCTGGGCAGGCCACCTGGTGCATTGTGGCTACGGGCTGGGGTCAACTGGAAGAGGAATGGAGCCCTGGCAAGAAGGGTCAAGAAGTCAAAGTGGCTTACTATACTAAATGCACTTGGTTTTCCCATCCAACACAACCCAAAATGTCCTGCGTGAGAAGGAAATTGGGCTGTTTCTGGGTCACCTGCATCACTCATGAGCCCAGCTCTGTTGAGAGCTTCCCCGAAGCTCCTCCAGGTTCCACGAGTGTATTGTCTCTAACTCAGGAACTTTAAATCATTTTAAATTGTGTAAGTGAAAGGTATTTATGATGGATTGAAAAAGGTGACCATGATCTCCCCCCCCCCCCCCTGACCCTGGGCTGGTTTTATGTTGCTTTCCCGGCAGGGTAGCAGTGAAGCTGTGCTGGTTCTGAGTTCAGCTTGGACAGAACTTGCACATTTCCTCTTATTCTTTCAGAAGCCTGCCCAGCTGTTGTGTGGATAAGCCCAGGCTGGTCTTCTGGAGAATGAGGTACCCTGGAGCAGACACTGACTATTCCTGCTGAGGCCATCCTTGGCCAGGCAAGCTGCAGCCAGCTGTAGAAACAGGGCTTAGCAAAGCTGAAAGCAAAAGAACCACCCAGTGGAACCAGTCCAATTTTTGGAATAAATGATTAGTTGTCTAAATGGTGGTTGTCTAAATCCACTACGTTCTGAGCTAGTTTGCTGTGTAGCAAAAGCCTACTGACTCATGAAAAGATACTCAACATCCTTATTTATTAAGGGAATGCAAATTAAACCCTCGGTGAGATACCACTTCACATATGCTAGAATGGCTGTAATCAAAAAGGCACACAATAAGAAGCGTTGGTGTAGATATGGAGAAACTGGAATTCCCTCTGTCTGTGGTGGAATGTGAAACAGTGTAGCCACTTTGGAAAAACAGTGTAACAGTTCCTTAAAAAGGAAATATAGACTTACCATATGACTCAGAGATTCTACTCTTAGATATCTACTCAAGAGAAATTGAGACCTGTGTCCGTCCACACAGAGTTAGACATGAATTGTTTGTAGCATCATTATTCATGGAAACCAAAAAGTAAAATCAATCCAAATGTCCACCGAGTGCTGACTGGATAAGGAGAATGTGGTATGTTCATGCAGTGGAAAGTGACTTACCAACAAGAAGGAACAATGCACTGATATGCACTGCAGCATGGACAGACCTTAGAGCACTGTGCCTAGTGAACAAAGCTAGATTGTATCTCTCTTTCTATGAATGCCCAGAACAGGCAGATTTACAGAGATGGAGAAGAGATTAATGTTGGCCTGCCTCTGGGGATGGAGATGTGGAGTCACTCATAAAGATTCCTGATGAAGCGGTAAGAAATGATTAAAACAGGAGGATGGAAATAGTTGCCCAACTCTGCAAATTGAATAAACATCATTTAATTGGGTATGTAGAAGAGGTGAATTTTTAAAAATTTCTTTTCAGCATAACAGAATTCATTGTTTTTACACCACACCCAGTGCTCCATGCAATATGTGCCCTCCTTAATACCCACCACCTGGCTCCCCCAACCTCTCACCCCCTGCCCCTTCAAAACCCTCAGGTTGTTTTTCAGAGTCCATAGTCTCTCATGGTTCACCTCCCCTTCCAATTTCCTTCAACTCCCTTCTCCTCTCCATCTCCCTATGTCCTCCATGTTATTTGTTATGCTCCACAGATAAGTGAAACCATAGAACAGGTGAATTTTATGTCATATTACTTGTGCCTCAATAAAGCTGTTAAATTAAAAAAATGCCTACAGGTTCAGTGACACAACAATAGGATTCCAGAAGATATTACAGAAAGCATGCACACATACATACACACACACCCAAAATGTCCCTCCTGCCGCTCATGGTTTCCATCATCATGTGGTCCATGCAGGCCAAGGCCAGGACCAAGCATGTGCAGTCCTGGCTGCAGTGAGCTCACTGTCTGCAGTTTTCACAGAACACTGCATATTTCTCAACCCCTGATCATTTTTCATGCCAGCATATGAAGAATCATATGCTGTATGATATGCTGTATGCAGCTGTACTCTATAAAAAACATACCAGATATGTGAAGTTTGTTCTTACCCCCTTGCTATCCACTTAATACCGTTTTTAGGAAAATCCTCCAAAATGACTGTATGGATATGGTAAGACAGATTTTAAAGTAAAATAATATTTAGAGATTATCTTTTTATTTTCTTTCCCCAGAATTACATCTCCACCCTTGGAGCAATGTGGGGCTGGAGGTGCTTGAATAATCACACACTCAGTCCTCCATGTCATTCGGGCTGATCTCCGACTGTTTAAGTGTCCTAACTAGAGCTGCAGGTACAGAGAAAGCAGGCTGGGAAGCCCATGTATCTGGGATGGATGAAAAAGCATGTCTCATGCTAATGTGAAGAAAGACCCTCGAAACTGCGGGGAAGACCTGGCTCAGAGGTCTCCTCCCCAGGAAAGTCACTGCTATGGCTGCCTGCCTGGGAGGTCAGCTGGGCTGGAAGGTCCAAGGTGGTGCCCTCCCCCGTTGAGAAGCTGGTGCTGGCGGCTCATCCCCTGGCAGGCTCAACTGGCGTCATCACAAGGTATGTGCCAGGGCCAAGTTTCACGATAATTTCAAGACAGCCAAGCAAAAGCTGCAACATAGTTTCAAGACAGCAAAGCAAAAGCTGCAACACCTCTCCTGACCTAGATGCCAGAAGTTGCACAGACGGCCATCCACCCTGCTCCACTTGCCCAGGGAAGCAGCCCCAATTCACCGGGGGCGGGGGGGGGGCACCCTGCACAGATGTGGGGACTAAGGGGAGCATGGTCACTGGGGCCATTTTTCTAAGAATCTGCAAATATTCTACAACCCCCCCCCCCCTTTGCCACTCCTGCTGTCCCCGCACTTTCCTGGAATGTAAAAGTAATTAGTAATTTACATAAAGCTACACAGCACACTAGGTAGAGCCCAGGGTAATGCTTCTCCGAGTTCCAGCTGTTTCATGCAAGCCTCAAAACAGAATACAACATCCTCATACTTATGTACCTTCTACAATTCGTACCATTTTCTGGCAGTGATGATGAGGCTATGACAATGATGAATCTTCCCTGAACTTTGCAAGAAACTAGTTAAATCTAAGTTATGTCACAGATATCTCCCTCTATTAATTGGCTTGGGGTGTTATAACAAAGTGTACCCAAACCGGCTTTAAAGACAGAAATGCAAGGGCTCATGGTTCCGGAAGCTGGATGGCGAAGATGAAGGTACCAGCCAGGCTGGTTCCTTCAAAGGGTGTGAGGAAGAAGCAGTCCCAGGCCTCTCCTTCAGCTTCTCCTGGTTTGCTGTAATCTGTGGCATCCCTCAGCTTATAGAAACATCATCCCCATCTTTGCCTTCACCTGACATAGTGTTGTCCCTATGTGCCTGTCCATGTACAAATTGTCCCTTTGTATCAGGTCGTTCTGGATCAAGGGCCTTCTGTATTCTAGTGTGACCTCATTTTACTTTTGCTAATTACATCTGCAATGACCCCATTTATAAGTAAGGTCATATTTTGAGGTAGTGGGAGTTAAGGTTCCATATATGAATTGGGGGGATTGGTGTTACGGTCTGTAACACCCCTTTTAACATGAGTACAAAGTGAGATTCCATAACTAGTTTTGCAAGCAAATTGAGAGACCCTACCTTCCGACTTTGATGCATGAGAACAATAGTACATAGTTTTAAGGACTGTGGAGATTGTCTTCTCCAAGTTGTATCACATAGAGGAGAAAATGGAGTCCCAGAGGGGCATGGTGGGTTGTCCAAAGTCACTCATCTCTGAAGCTCAGCACAGGGGCCGGAGGCCAGGGCACATGATGGCTTCTATCAGAATGTTTCTGCCATATCACACTTTATTCTCACTTGCTCACCATTTAGTCCATTCCTGGGACTTTAAGAGACAATTTTCAAAAGCTCTACAGGGCTCTTTGGCAAGGCCTCCTGACCTTGTACACCCTTTGCTGCCTTAAAACAAATGTGCTATAGGATGAAAGCCCCCCAAACTGAGCCCTGCCTGTCCACAGCCACAATTATCCTGAAAGCAGTGGAGATGCTGTTACCCCCAAGACAAAATGACAGGCTTTTGTGTCAAGAAGAAAAGTTCCCAGGAAAGATGTCTTGGTCCAACAACTGGGAAAATATATTCAAAATGCTTCCATTTTATTAATGATGAACTCTGCCCAAACAGAGACTAGGCTCAGCTCAGCAGCATGACAATTTTAACGTGGATGGGCAAATAAAGCAGACTTCCACGATGACCAGGATAAAGTGAGAGAGACCAAATTCACATCCTGCAGCAAGCAAGTAGAAAAAGAAACTCACATTTCATTTGGAGATACACAATGTCATCTATCTCTAAGGGACCTATGTGTGTTATGGATACATAGAGTGATTTTCAGACATTGGAAACACACAGTAGGGGACTAAGTTCCTGAAGAACTGGAAACAAAGTGCATCCTAGAATTGCCCACTATCACCTAATGGCAGTTTCCTGGGTGCAGCCAAGGGATGGTAATCTAGGAAGAGCCCCACAGGCACACTGAGCTGAAAGCACAGAAGAGTTCAGGGGGGTCACGGGGATAGAATATATGGAGCAAGATGCCAAAAAAAAGAGCACTTGTGAGAGAGAACCCTTGAGATCTGAGGAGTGGGGGGGTAGCCCACTGGTCTTTGACTGGATACCGTTCTGACTTTGTGACACCTGCTGCATTTGCTAGAGTACTCAGAAGGGTGTCGCTTTAACAGGGTGGCTAAATTAGCTCTGGCTGAAGGCTTCTTCGGACCTGCCCTTACAAAGCTGATAAGCAAGCCTCAGAGGATCAAACCAATCTGAGCAACTGGACTGAACAATGTCAACACTACTTAAAGGAGTACAACAAAGTCTTGTACCAGGACAATGTCTGGACTTCAGTCAATTGTATCAAGTAAGCAATAATACAGGAAAATACCACTGAGAACTGGGAGAAAGAGCAATAAATAGAAACACAAAAAGATGGAAGACCATTCCATGCTCATGGATCAGAAGAACAAACATTGTTAAAATGCCTATACTGCCTAGAGCAATCTACACTTTCAATGCCATCCCTATCAAAATTCCACCAGCATTTTTCAAAGTGCTGGAACAAACAATCCTAAAATTTGTGTGGAACTAGAACAGACACTGAATCAACAAGGAGATGTTGAAAAAGAAAAACAAAACTGGGGGTATCACGTTGCCTGATTTCAAGCTTTACTATAAAGCCGCGATCACCAAGACAACATAGTACTGGCACAAAAACAGACACATAGGCCAGTGGAATAGAGTAGAGAGCCCAGATATGGACCCTCAACTCTATGGTCAAATAATCTTCGACAAAGCAGAAAAAAATGTACAATGGAAAAAAAGACAACTCTTCAATAAATGGTGCTGGGAAAATTGGACAGCTATGTGTAGAAAAATGAAACTCGACCATTCTCTTACACCATACACAAAGATAAACTTGAAATGGATAGAAGACCTCAACATGAGGCAAGAATCCATCAAAGTCATATAGGAGAACATTGGCGGTAATCTCTTTGACATCGGCCATAGCAACTTCTTTCAAGATATGTTTCCAAAGGCAAAGGAAAGAAAAGCAAAAATGAACTTTTGGGACTTCATTGAGATCAAAAGCTTCTGCACAGCAAAGGAAACAGTCAACAAAACAAAGAGGCAACCCACGGAACATGAGAAGATATTCGCAAATGACACTACAGACAAAGGGCTAATATCCAAGATATATAAAGAACTCCTCAAACTCAACACACACAAACAGACAATCATGTCCAGAAATGGGCAGAGGACATGAACAGACACTTCCCCAAAGAAGACATACAAATGGCTAACACACACATGAAAAAATGTTCATCATCATTAGCCATCAGGGAGATTCAAATCAAAACCACATTGAAATACCACATAAAACCAGTTAGAATGGTCAAAATAAAAAATCAACAAGACAGGAAAACAACGTGTGTTGGAGAGGATGTGGAGAAAGAGGAACCCTCTTAAACTGTTGGTGGGAATGCAAGTTGGTGCAGCCACTTTGGAAAACAGTGTGGAGATTCCTTAAGAAATTAAATATAAAGCTACCTTATGACCCCCTAATGGACTACTGGGTATTTACTCCAATGATACAGATGTAGTGAAAAGAAAGGCCATCTGTACCCCAATATTCATAGCAGCAATGGCCACAGTCACCAAACTGTGGAAAGAACCAAGATGCCTCTCAACGGATGAATGGATAGAGAAGATATGTTCCATATATACTATGGAGTATTATACCTCCATCAGAAAGGATGAATAACCAACTTTTGTATCAAAATGGACAGGACTGGAAGAGATTATGCTGAGTGAAATAAGTCAAGCATAGAGAGTCAATTATCAAATTGTTTTGCTCATTTGTGGAGCATAAGGAATAACAGGGTGGACATGGGGAGATGGAGAGGAGAAGTGAGTTGGGGGAAATTGGAGGGGGAGACAAACCATGAGAGACTATGGACTCTGAGAAACAAACTGAGGGTTTTGAAGGGGTGGGGAGTGGGAGGTTGGGTGAGCCTGGTGGTGGGTATTATGGAGGGCACGTATTGCATGGAGCACTGGGTGTGGTGCATCAACAATGAATTCTGTTATGCTGAAAAAAAATTTTAAAAAAATTATAAAAAAAAAACAGATGCAAGAATGACAGAGATGATGGAAAGCACTGTTACAAGTGTGGGGCACATATTGAAAAAGAGAATGTCATCCATACTGTGAGAGAAGTAGGAGATATAAAAGTGCTTTATTAACATATAGTGTGTTAGGAGTTTCAGAGGTAGAACTCAGTGATTCATCAGTTGTATATAACATCCAGTGCTCATCAAATCCCGTGCCCTTCTTCCTTCACCCAGTTACACATCCCCCCACACCCTCCCTCTCCGCAACCCTGAGATTGTTTCCTATGGTTTAGGGTCTCTCATGGTTTGCCTCCCTCTCTGTTTTTTTTTTTTTTTTAAGATTTTATTTATTTGACAGACAAGGATCACAAGTAGGCAGAGAGGGAGGCTGAGAGAGAAGGGGAAGTGGGCTCCCTGCTGAGCAGATCCCAGGTCCCTGGGATCATGACCTGAGCCGAAAGCAGAGGCTTTAACCCACTGAGCCACCCAGGTGCCCGTCTCTGTTTTTATCTTGGTTTTTCTTCCCTTCCCCTATGTTTTGTTTCTTAAATTCCACATATGAGTGAGATCATATAATTGTCTTTCCCTGACTCAGCATAATACACTCTAGTTCCATCCACATTGTCGCAAATGGTAACATTTCATTTTTTGATGGCTGAGTAATATCCCATTGTATATATAGACCACATCTTCTTTAGTCATATGTTATGGACATCTGGGCTCTTTCCACATTTTTGGCTATTGTGGACATTGCTGCTATACACACTGGGGTGCATGTGCTCCTTCAGGTCACCATGTTTGTATCACCTTGGGTAAATACCCAGTAATGGAATTGCTGGGTGGTAGGGTAGCTCTATTTTTAACTTTTTGAGGAAACTCCATACCATTTTCCAGTGTGGTTGCACCAACTTGCATTCCCACCAGCAATATAAGAGGGGTCCCCTTTCTCCACATCCTTGCCAAAATCTGTCATTTCCTGAGTTGTTAAGTTTAGCCATTCTGACTGGTGTGAGTTGGTAGCTCATTGTGGTTTATGCCAAGTGATGTGGAGCATTTCTTTTCACATGTCTGTTGGCCATTTGTAGTTCTTCTTTGGAGAAATGTCTGTTCATGTCTTCTGCCCATGTCTTGACTGGATTATTTGTTTTTTGGGTGTCAAGTTTGATATGTTCTTTACAGATCTTTTATACTAGCCTTTTATGTGATGAAACATTTGCAAATATCTTCTCCCATTCTCTCAATTGTCTTTAGTTTTGTCCACTGTTTCCTTTGGTATGCAAAAGCTTTTATCTTGATGAAGTCCCATCTTTTAAATCATACTTCCATAGGTTAAATTTACAACACTGAATTGGAATATATAGGTTGAAATTAACAGAATAGACTCCAAGACAAAAACAATCAGTATGTTTGAACACAGAGGAACAGGGAACCGCAAGCAACTGTTCAAAGGAAGCACAGGGGAGAAGGAAGAGGGAGATGTGTATCGAGAATCAGGGGTTTTCTCATAGGATATGTTATTAAAATACATGCAATTGGAATCCTTAGAAGTGAGGAGCCAGAACAAAGTATTGGAGGAAGTAACGGTTGAAAATTTTCCTAATTGATGAAAATTGTAAATAGAAAGAAGAGAGTTCACACACCCCAAAGAAGAAAAAGTTAGCACCATGTGTATTATATTCAAACTGTTGAAAAAAGCAATGATAAACTGAAAGCCTGAAGGCACCCCCCCAAAAAAAGAGATATCCTTACCCTTCAGCATTAGTATGTAATATAATTTGAGTTTAAAAAAACTAAAATAAATAGGTAAAATGTAAAAACCTAGAAGCTGGGCAAACCCAAAGACAACAGAATGATATCTTGAAGTGTAGGAAGGATAAAGGAAAGAAAAGAAAACAGAAAATCTTGTTAGCCTGGAATCCTGTAACTGGCAAAACAGCTTTCAAAACTGAAAATAAAACAAAGACTTTTTCAGACACTTATCAGGAAAATTGCACTAACATAAATGCTGAAAGGAAGCAACACCAAATGAAATCTGGATCTACACAAAGATCCATATTTTATCCAGATTTTTATAGCTTTTATGAAAGGACCATAAATGATAAATCAGCTGGTGGAGAGAGATTTTCTCATTTATAAAACCTCTGAAAGATAATTGAATTTTTAAAGCAATAGCAATTTCAAGGGTGGGATTTAAACCAAATGTAGATGTTAAATGTATAATATTCTAACAGCCTTGTGTGGTGACAGATGGTGACTGCATGTACAGTGGTGGGCACTGTGTAATGTACAGAATTGCTGAATTGTGCTGCACACCTGAAACTAATATAATATTGTATATCAATTGTACTTCAATTTAAAATAGAAAAAAAAAGAAAGAACTACAGCATAAGGGCTTGGAAAGGAAGAGGGAATGAGCAGCCATAAGGTTTTCAAATTATACATGATGTGCAATATATTTGAAACCCAGACCACCCATCTAAAAGAAACAAAATGAAGTTGTGGAGCTACAAGATATTAGTTGAAATAAAATAAATACATAAATTGATCACAAACCAGGCAGGAAGAAGAAAAAAGGAGTAGAAACAGATGGCACAAGTAGGTAATACGTGGTAAGATGGTAGATGCTCTCGGCTTACCATATTGATAAATATTGTAAATGTATGGCAGCAGATCAGAGGGAACTTTTCACGGTGATGGAGGTGTTCTAGATTACAACGGGGCGGTGGTCACATGACTGTATACATTTGTCAAATCCCATCATGTTGTACAATCATGATCAGTGAACTTTATTTAATGCAAATAATACCACAATAAAGCTGTTAACAAGAGGATGCATGGGGAAGAAGGCAGAGAGGAAGAGACCCCAGGTCACGTTGGAAGGTGCATTCACACCCATATAGGCATGCCTTGGAGGTGAAGAGCTTTGCTGATTTTTCTTTTTTGAAGTTAATAAACTACTTGCACAATGTATTTAGCAAATTCCAGAGTATGAATAAATTTTATTCAGATTCAATTAGCCAGCTAATAGTACATGATTAGTTTCAGACGTAGAGTTCAATAACTCTATAACACTCGGCGCTCATCACATCAGGAACCCTCCTTAATTCCCATCACCCAGTTACCTCATCCCCCGACCACCTCCCTTTCTGTAACCCTCAGCCCGTTCCCTAGAGTTAGTCTCTCGTGTTTTTTCTGCCTGAAGACTTCCCATCCAGTTTCCCCTCCCTTCTCCTATGGTCCTCTGCACTGTTTTTTATATTCCACATAGGAATGAAACCATATTATAATCATCTTTCTCTGACTGACTTATTTTTTTTAGCATAATACCCTCTAGTTCCATCCACATCCTTGAAAATGACCAGATTTCATTTTTTTGATAGCTGAATATTCCTCTCTCTCTCTCTGTGTGTGTGTGTGTGTGTGTGTGTGTGTAACACATCTTCTTCATCCATTCATTTCTTGATGGACATTTGAGCTCTCTCCATAGTTTGGCTATTGTGGACATTTTTGCTATAAATATTGGGGTGCAGGTGCCCCTTCAAGTCACTACCTTTGTCTCTTTGGGGTAAATACCCAGTAGAGCAATTCTTGGGATAAAGCAGCTCTATTTTTAACTTCTTGAGGAACCTTCATACTGTTTTCCAGAGTGGCTGCCCCAGCTTGCATCCCCACCAACAGTGCAGGAGGCTCCCCTTTCTCCACATCCTCGTCAACACCTGTCATTTCTGGACTTATTAATTTTAGCCATTCTGACTGGTGTGAGGTGGTATCTCACACTAGTGGTTTTGATTTGTATTTACCCAATGCCGAGTGATGTTGAGCATCTTTTCATGTGGCTATTGACCATTTGCATCTTTGGAGAAATGTCTGTTCATGTCTTTTGCTCATTTCTTGACTGGATTATTTGTTTTTTGTTTTTTGGGTGTTAGTTTGAGAAGCCTTTATAGATCTTAGATACCGGTCTATTATTATTATTATTATTATTATTATTACTATGTCCTTTGCAAATGTCTTTTCCCATTCCATAGGTGTAGGTTCCCTTTTAGTTTTGTTGACTTGTAAGTTTCCTTTGCTGTGCAGAAGCTTTTTATCTTGATGAAGTCCCAAAAGTTCATTTTTGTTTTTGTTTCCCTTGCCTTTTAGAAATATGTCTAGCAAGAAGTTGCTGCAGTCTAGGTCAAAGAGGTTGCTGCCAGTGCTCTCCTCTAGGATTTTGATGGATTCCTTTCTCACATTTAGGTCTTTCACGCATTTTGAGTTTCTCTTTGTGTACAGTGTAAGAAACTGGTCCAGTTTCATTCTTCTGCATGTGGCTGCCCAATTTCCCAATACCATTTATTGAACAGTCTTTTTTCCACTGGTTGTTCTTTCTTGCTTTGTCCAAGATCTTTACAATCTTATCTGTCTAGACATTTAGCACAGTTCTTTCTTTTGCATATTCTTCCAAGCATAAATACACACATGCTCACAGACACACATTTTTCTTAAGAGTATATTGTCTGTAAGGCTTCTAATCAATATTCTGGAAGTAGCTTATGTTGATAAATAGAAATACATCTTTGTAGCCACCATGTTAAGAACTGCCTGGAATCCTACTGTCTGATGTGTGTGTTTATCTACCCATTCACCTTCCTGTAGGATGGCCAGCTAGATTCTGGCATGGTTGGATTTTTGTCCTTGACAGTATTGGAGTGAGCAGATTTATGCTTGCACTTTTTTCATTTGCTTTATTGTCTTCTTAGGATAAATCATAGGACTTGGAGGCATTCAATCAAAGGGAATACATTCCTTTCATTGAGGTCTCTATTACTATCCACTCCCCACCAAGAATGTGCTCACACTCCTTCCTGGCAGAAGGGTTAGATTCAATGGTCCCACCCCATCATGCACCACAAATATTAGACTGTTGATCTTTGCCAACTGGATACATTGCCTACATTGTTTCAGTGTGTGCTCTGTGTGTGCACACGTGTAAGAGCTTTTGCGAGATGTTTCCAGGGGCTTTTCAGCTGCTTTTATGGGGATCTTCAAGCTCAAGGCCCAGGAGAAAGTAAGACTAGAGCTTCTTCATAACCACCCTCTGAAGTGTTTCTGTTTGATGCCTTGTAACACATTTTCCACCAGGATAGAATGTGTGAAATGACCATGAGCGGGTCCACCTCCCAGGGTGGTTGTGCGAATGCTGGCAATGAAGTATATAATGTTATATAATGACACATTCTTTCTAATAGAAAAAATTGGAAGCCACTTAAGTGTTCAACAGCTAGGGGTTAGCTCAGTAACTTATACCACCCCTGTAATGAAACACATGACAGTCAGAATAACGGCATTGTAAAAATGAATTTATTGAGCCGGAAAAATGATCAGGATAGCTTGTTAAGTGGAGAAAGAAGCAGGTTATACATAGGTGTATAGGCTATGACTTCATTTTTTTAAATAAATAACTGTATAGCCTCAGATAAATTTCTAAGTGTATGCATATTTATACTTACACTGATTATTTCTGAATATGTAGGTAAACTTACCCTGTAGGTTTCTTCAGATTCTTCTGTGATGGATAATGTGTTGCTTATAGCAAGAAAAAAGGCAAAGCTTGTAGTCCTTTGACATTCTCAGCATCGTGGAGTGCAAGCAGCAATTGCCCCCTGTGCCACAGGAAGGGTGGGGAAGCCAGGGCTCCAGAGTGGACTGTGGTTACCCAGCCGATGGGGCAGTGCAGCTTTGTAACCAGGAGACAAGCCAGCACCAAGATGGAGACACAGCCAGCCTCTGTTGGGCATGGTAAGTTCTCCAGTGCTGGGAGTGTCCCAAGGGGAGGTAGGCAGGCACTCAGCAGAGAAGCAGTGAGTGGGTTAAAACACAACTGGGGCAGGGTTTGAATCCCCACACTGCTGTCTCAGGGAAGGCAGGGATGGCGGAACTGGCTGGCTCTGGAGACCACAGCTGAGCTTCAGACCAGAATAAAGGACAGCCATGTGTGAGCACGTGCGTGAGCTCCCAGGCTTCCCAGGGTGCATCCGGGCCCCTGCCCTTCCCACTAGAGGTGGGGGGCATTATGACTGAGGGTTGACAGCAGTCCCTGACCTCTGTCTGAATTCCCTGAGTCTCTGCCATACCTAGCTGTGCACCTTGGGTAGGCTGCTTAACCTCTCAGCCTCAGTTTGCCCGTCTGTAGAATGAGGATAATGATACCCATCTGGGAAAGAATTGAAAAATGAATCCCAGCAGGTGGAAAGTGAATGTTGGGAGGGTTGCGGTGGCTGTGTTTTCTGTTCCTGGCTCTCTTCCCAGCAGCAAGAACAGCTGATTACGGTGCATGTTCAGTGCCTGTTTTGGGGACCCAGAGGAGCCTGAAAAGGGTGGGGTGGGTTCTCAGCCTCACGGAACAATGGGCAGAAAGCAATGGAGGACGTTTACTCTAAGCTTAATGACCATCACATCCCAACATGAACAAGCATGAATGTGAGGTCTAGCATGGTGTTGCACCTACATCCTCTGGCCACTGGCCAGGGGTTGCAGGGGCTTACCTGCTTCGCCAAGAAATCGGAGCCCCCTCTGACTGTAACCTCTCAGAAAGGGTGCCCCCTGTTGTCCCCTCTGGTTGGAGGGTGGCATTCAGTCTTCCTCTCACAAGGGCTCCGTGTGCACAAATGTGGGGGCTTTGACCATCAGCCAAAGGCCAGCTTGAGTTCTGGGCCCACCAGCTGTGAGTGTATGACCACTGGGTGACTCACAAAACCTCCCTGAGCCTCATTCCCCTGGGAGAGCGGAGCCACTTCACTTTCTTGGCAAGTGTGTGTCCAGAAACCCCTGGGCGAGACAAGGAATTCTGCAGGACCCTCTCCACCAGCAGCCCCCCTGGTGAAAACTTGGGTCAGTCTCTGGTGACACCTGCTGGTGCCTGGTCCGTGGGGAGAAGGAAGCCCTGAGACGTTTGGAATCACAGGGTGTTGGCAGCCGGAACTTCTAATAACCCCTGTTACAGCTAAAGGTCACTATGGCACCATCGTGGCCCCATTGCTCACCCACTGCTGAGAGTCCCTGCTGTCAGGCTGCTGTCCACCCCCGTGTGCGCCCAGTGATCCACTCCTCAAAAGGGCCCCCAGCTGCTGAACTCCAAGAACAAATGGGATGAGCGAGGCTGCCTGTTGAAAGACCGCCCTCTGCTTCCCTTTATACTTAGGGTGAATCCAAACTCAGTGCCTGGACGACGAGGCCCCCCACGGGTGCCCCAGGCAGTGAGTGATCTTGCTTCTGTGCCCTCTTTCTGTGCTGAGACTTGCTGAGGCCTTGGAGGGTCCTTCTGTCTTGGATCTTCTCCTGCCAGCTCATTGTCACCCCTCATGCTCAGCTTACATGTGGCCTGCCCTAAGGGCTCCCCTGACAGAATGGACCCAGCGGTGGCCTCTGTTCCAGGCCCACATGTTGCCTTGTCCACTTGGGCCCCCAAACAGCAGCATGTTCCAGAAACAGAGACGCAGGCAAGTGGCAGTTCCCGGCTCACTCTCCCTCCCGCTGGAATGTGAGCCCCAGGAGAGCAGGTGGCCAACTCTTTTGCTTCTGCACTGGTGCACGGGGAATGCAGATTTGTAAACTCAGCCAACTTGGCCTCAGGGAGGGGCAGGCAGGCAGAAATGCAACATGCCTGCCCAGCACCAGGCCCAGAGGCTGCCCAAGGATGTGGTTTGGTTGTTTCAAAGTCATTATATGGCTAAGGTGTGGCCAGGGTAGCCGAGTGACCACCAGAAGCTAAGGGTCAGGTGCTGTTTCTGGATCTTCAAGTCTGACACTGTGGGTAAGGGACCAGAATGTGCTCCTGGAAGCCCCTCAGAGACTACACGGCAAGGCTAGGTCCCCCTCCCCCCTTTCTTGTTCTAGATTTTGGACTTTGGAGAAAGGTTTTGTTTTTGTTTTCTTTTTTTCCCCCTGCAATGCCCATCCTCCAACCCCCCACTATGAAAAAAAGAAAAGGATGCTCAAACTGTGTGCCATTACATATCTAGAAAGAGCCCCACACCATGAATCAGCGGTCTTGGCTCAGTTCCCAGTTCTGCCCCACACAGGGGCTGTGATCGTGGGCAAGCCACTCTGCTTCCTGGAAATCATTTTCCTCAACCCCAAACTTGGTGGTTTCGCCTTCCTCTCTGGTGCGTGAGGATTCCATTCAATGTCAGCACTGCTGGGCATCCACTGGCTGGACACTCAGAAGATAGTAGTCTGCTGTTAAGTCGGGCTGGCAAGAGTCAGCTCTAAAGCCAGGAGTCTGGTTCAAAAATTACTCCTGCCCCTTCCGCTGTGTGACATCACATCAATTATTCAACCTCTCTGGGCCTCAAATTGCACCTGTGTAAGAATGCTGAAAGTCAGAATTGCTGTGAAAATCAACTGAGAGGAGGGGGTCGAAGGCACAAGCCCATGGCTGGTGTGTTACTGTGTTGCTTAGATATGGAAGGAAAGAGCATCGCCAAAGGTCCGTTGTGCGATGGTTCATAGTTCTGACATTGTCCCTCTCAGCCAGGTGAGGACACCCTGCCTTGGCTCCCTGGCCACGGAGTGCCACACCTCTCTGTTCAATTGCTGCTGACCCACGCTGTATACAAGAGGAGGGCAGGAGGGGCTGCTCTTCTGCAAACCAGTTCCTGAGGAAAACCCCACTTTTCCTGCCCAGGAGTCAGTCCTTGCAGAACCGGGTCTCAGGGACCCCGAGCCTGATGGTAACTTCCTTCTATCTCCAGGATCCTGCTGATGGGTCTGCCACCCCGTGGGTGGTGAGACGGGATCCAGCCAACGGTCCTCCTCTTTTCTGTGGCAAGGTGACGGGGAAGGGAGGCTGCAGAAGTTTTCCCCAAAGAGTTCTGGTATCTGCTGCTGAGAAAACCCCGAATAAGGACGTGGTCGCTCCTTCTTTCTTAGGAATGGAAAGGGAATCAGAACGTCTCTAGGACAAGCCAGTGCTGCGCCAGATCACAATGTCCTTATTTAATTTCCCCCCAGTTCAGCAAATTGTTACTATGATGCTATGCCTTGGGCACTTACCAGCTCCTGGTTAGACATGCAAGCATTATACTTGTCTAGGAGATCATGCAGGTAATTTAAGGCCATGAGCAAGGCTTTTTGAGCAAACTTGAAATGCAGATAAACAAAGAGAAGATAAAATCACCCTAAATGCCAGCACAGTGAGGATCTCTCAGTACCTTCTTCCAGACTTCCTTAGGAGTTCCCAGTATGCAGAGGGGCGTGGTGATTGTGAACCACACTTCTAGAATTACACTGAGTTTGAATCCACTTGCTGGCTTTGGACCCTGAGCCAGCCACCACATGTCCCTCAGCCTCGATTTTCTTAGTGTGAGTTTGCCTGTAACACAAGGGTGCTGTTGGGAGCCGAGCAGGTAGGTGATGCAGGTCAAGCTGGTTCTGAGAGGCAGTGAGAACGTCGCAGGTTTTCATTCAGAATCTTGTGGAGCAGGTCGAATGCACTGGATGTGGCGCTGAGGCGAGTGGGGACGGGTCGAATGCACCAGACGTGGCACTGAGGTGAGTGGGGACGGGGCGTCTCGATTGCATTTCCCCTTTCCCACTTCGCCTTTCCACAGGTCTGGCTGGGGGAGGAAGCTGCTGGGGGAAGCTCAGCTTGAAGAAGAGGAGACCTTCACGCCAGCGCGGCTAGAGCAGTCTTCCCATTTCCCTCTGAGGGGCTGGCTTCTCCGGTGCGGGCCCTGCTCTCACTGGCCACCACCAGGTGCTTAGCAGGGGTACAGAAGAGGAGTGATTGAATGCACGGACCATTCCGAGTGAGGTAGGAGACTGACAGTCTGAAGGAACGGAGGGCTGACTCCAGGTCTCATGCGTCCTGGGCCCTAGCAGAGATGCTCAAGTGTAGAGTGGCAGGTGGGGGACAGTGTGTGGCACAGGATCGCTTTGGGGCCTGTGCTTTCCCATTCCTGTGCCATGCAGCCATTCTGGGGAGCATCCCTGAGCCTTGGTCCTGGGGGTCATCATGTGGTCACTGTGCGTATGATAACTGCTGACCCTCCTGCCCATCCCAGTATTGGCTGGCTAGCCTCAGAGCTGTGGGGGAACTGTACTCTCTGAGTCCGCTGGAGCCTGGTTCCTCACCTCCCACCTCCTCCCCGGCTCCCTTGGAAGACCTCCATCTCGTCTGTGGCTGGCTGCACTCCGCACGGAGGTCTTGTGGCTGAGCAGTGATCACTTCCTGTCTAATACCCCGTGATCACTTCCTGTCTAGTACCTACAAGGTCTAGAAGCATTGGGAAGGTCCCCCAACTTCTTTGCACACAACCCGAGGAGAGAGCGCCCTTCCAAACCAGGTGGGGTGTGTCCATGCACACAGTGGGAGAGCAGACCATGCCTCAGTGGGTCACCTTGGAATGGGGTCTCTCACTACGTCTGAGACACTGGTGCATCCTTCCCTTGCTTCTACTGGGGTTCCTGGTCCCCAGCCAAGTCTCCATCCTGCCTTTGGAATGTAACTGGATTTTAGCATATAACTCTCCACTTGGGAGAATTTACTTAAAACACAGGTCTTTGCTATTTGACCTCCGAACATGTTATCCCTCATTTGCACAATGAGAAAGGATCTTACCCACTCCTCCCTTATCTGGAAAATAGCCATCCCGGTGCCCAGAGGGCATTCTCCTAATGCTGGCACCTTCTCCCACTGCTGTCTGACTTGAAGGAATATCCAGGAAACTGAAAAATGGGGATGGAGAAAGAGCCAAAGGCTGGCCATGGTTGTTGGCTCTGCGGAACGACTAAGGGTGAGAGTGTGGGGAGGTCTTCAGAGACCTGTGCAATTCTGTGCCTCCCCCTCCTCCCACCTACACAACACATACCCTTCCATTTTGCCGCTGAGAAGGAGTCCTGGGGAGTTAAAAGGGCTAGGCACCAGCTACGTGGTTGCTGCTAGATACAGTAGCAGAGCTGTGACTCCGAGCTGCAGAACTGTCCTCAGAGCAGCTTCTGTGAACAACCTGCATTCAACATCTGCTTGCTTGCCTTTACAAACAGGGAGCTCGCTCCTATGTGGAAGCATCTTTTTCACCTCTTGGATTCCAGGAGGAGGAGCTTCCATCATACAAGAACTGAGGGAAATCAAAGTAAATGTGTAGAGAAAAATAAGGACCTAGCAAAAGCTGCTTCCCAGGAGCTCGCCTCATTGTGGCAGACCCTTTTCTGTACCTCTCACATTCAAAGGGAAGACCCACCCAACAAGAACCATTGGATAACAGTCCCAAATCCTGATAACTCACCCTTGTCTTGCCCAAAGGGTCATTTCTCTGACTGAGCCTAAATGATTTGCCAGGTCGACCCAGGACTATGGGATAACAACAATGTTCTGGTCCAACAGTTTGCTCTTTTGCTAGAGAACCAGGCATTTCGCTTTAGCAGACTCATTACTTGGACTCAGAAATACGGGAAACACCCCAGTATACAGAGGCTTTGGAAGTTAAGGGACACAGGACTACAAACGGAGCGAGGGAGAGAGTTTTATTATTATAAAGTCTTCACCCACATGGTTATGGAGGCTGAGAAGCCCCATGGTCTGCCATCTGTTAGCTGAAGCCCCAGGAAAGCCCGGTGGCATAGTGCCAGTCTGAGTCCGAAGGCCTGAGAGCCAGGAGCCCGGATGGTGTAAGTCCCAGGCTGAGGGCAGCAGGAGACAGATGCTCTACTCTAGCCATCAGTCAGAGAACACTCTCCCTTCCTAGCGCTTCTATCTGTCCTGCCCCTCAGTGCATTAAGTGATGCCACCCACACTGGGGAGGGCAATCTGCCTTACTCCATCTGCCAAAACAAATACTAATCTCTTCCAGAAACATCCTCATGAACACATCCAGAAATCATGTTTAACCAGATATCTGGACATCCCATGGCCCAGTCAAGTTGACATATAACATTAGTCATCACAGATGCTATCCGATCTTCCTGCCATATATCAAAACATTCACTCAACTGGACCCCAAAAAGACATCGAGAAAACCTGGTGGAGGGTACATTTCAAGAGCTGTTTGTTCTGACTTATCTTGGTAAACTGAACTGTCTTTCCAGCCAGTCAATGCTACAAAGTTTACCCCAGAAAGGAAGGTGTAGGTTACTTCAGGCACAAGGTCTAGAAGCATTGGGAAGGTTCCCCAACTTTTTTGCACACAACCTGAGGAGAGAGCACCCTTCCAAACCCAGGTGGGGTGTGTCTGTGCACACAGTGGGAGAACAGACCACGCCTCAGTGGGTCACCTTGGAATGGGGTCTCTCACTACGTCTGAGGGCTCCCTTGTGGTCAAGTTGAAGGACCTTGCAATAAAGCGGTTTTGAAATGATGCCTGACCCCAAGTCATTTTCTCTCTCAGGCGGTCAGAGTTAAAGTGATGGATTGTCACAGTGAACATAAAACCAAAGCTGTCGGTTTGCTAGGTCCAGGTTTAAATGGGGCTCCATCTGTCTGGATGAGCAGCTCTCTGCCATTTCCAAGATGTATCAGTTTTCTCAGGCTGCCACAGCAAAGTGCCACTGACCTCAGCTCAAGGAACAGAGGTTTACTGGTGTTCTCCTTGTCTGCTCCTCTGTGCCCGAATCTCTCCTCACATCAGGCCTACCCTGCTCCACAAGGACTGCCTCTGAACTTGACTAATGACATCTGCAGTGACTCTGTCTCCAAAGAAGATCACATTTTGAGGTAGTAGGAGCTAGGAGTTCCATACAGGAATCTTGGAAAGACACAGTCCAGTCCAGAATCGAGATTAACCCCAGTTTCTTGGGTTTATTACACTTAGTAGTACCTTTTAGAGTAAAGACTGAAGACACCATTCTCAACATGGGAACTGCCTGATTCTGGTCCCCAGTCATATACTTATAATGAAGTCCCAAATAGTTTTCTGATGAAACAATAAAATCCAGAGACACTGGTTATAAAGTGAGGCCACCCCCTGCCCCTGGGATTCCATAGCCCCCAAACCACCATGGTGACTGAAGGAGTCCAAATGACTTCAGGTACATTGGCTTACCCAATTCTCTAAATAATAATGTGAAATGAGTATTTATTTTTTTAATTTTCTAAAATAGTCAATTCATGGATATTAAACCAAGGGATGAAGAGGCTCGTCCTGGCAGCTTACCAATGAGAAGGGCTAATGCTTGAACCCATGACTGAGTCCCGCAGCAAGCACTCCTGGAAAACCACAGGCCACATGAAAGGGACTCACGGACTTCTGATTATTGTCCTTTCCAGGGGAGGAGTCCCAGGAAGAAGGCTTCTGTCCTGGTCGATTGCGTGCTTGGCTGTCATTGCTCGGCTTGGCTCTGTCATTTGGAAACGTATGCTACAATGGACATGAGGAAACGAGTTTCGGTGGATTAAAATGCCATTTGTGGCCTTCTGCCTACATGGCTGGTTGTCTGTTCTCCAACTGCAGCACGATTTGCTAATAAAACATTTTATCTAATGAAAATCTCCATCAATTTGGATCGATTTAGCTTACAGCACTTTTCCCTGGGAAGACAGTTGGCATGAATAAGAGTCTGTCTATTTTGAGAATAATGGCGACTGCTCAAACCACCCAAGGTATAAAGTTGCCTCAGCTCTTTCTAAGACTCTAATAGCCATCCTAACTACGATCACGATTTCAATGATTGTCTCCTTCATCTGCTCTTCCAGGACTGTTCCCAGAGCTCCTCCTATGGCATACGAGACAACTATAAGACTTGACTTTTGCTATTCCAGATGAGTGGAAAGGCTCTGTCTATAACTTTTCTTCAACTACGTTCTTCCCCTTCTTTCTCTCCTTCTTCCTTTAAGACAAACTACAAATGTTACCTCCTCCAGGGAGACCTCCCTGTGCTCCCCAGGCTGAGTCAGAGCTTTCTGTGTCTCTGCATGCATTCTCCTTGAAGTTTAATCAGTACATGGGATGTGGGCCATTATCCTTGATTTACGTCATTGGGCCCCTACTACTATGGGTTGAATTAGGACTTCCTCCTCCCCACCCCCAAAAAAGGTTCACATTCTGAGGTGCTGGAGGTTAGGATTTCAACCTATTTGAAAGCAGGGCATTGATAGATATAAGTTAAAACTTGTTCATTAGGGTGGGCTCCAATTCAATAGGACTGGCATCCTTATAGAAAGGGGAAGTCGGACATGGAGAGGCACAGAGGGAGGACAAGGTGTAGAGGAATGGGCAGAAGATGCCATCTACAACCTTAGGCACGCCTGAGGCCACCAGAAGCTTATAGGAGAACCAATCCTTCCCTAGCATCTTTGGAGGGTACACAGGCCTGCCAACACTTTGGCTTCAGAATTCTAGTCTCCAGGACTGTGAGATAGTCAGTTTCTGTCATTCTCAGCCCCCCAGTTGATGGTGCTCTGTTAGAAGCACCTTAGTTTCCTGGGGCTGCCATAAGAGAACAGGTGCAGTGAAGAATTTAAATGTGCAGGATGTGGACCACCTGCCAAGTTAAAGAGTGGTTTGACCTTGCCTGGGTCCCAGGAGGTAACTACTGAGCCCCTTGGAACTTCCTGCCTGGTGAGAAGGTCTTCGTTAGCACAGATCATCTTGGTTTGGACTCAGGCCTCTGGGGAGACAATGTGACTTATGGTGGAGACCTTGAGCCACATGCTATCAGCTTGACCTCTGGAGGTGCTGGGGTCTAAGGTCAGTCAGATGGATTGTCTCTGGACCAACCCCACTAAAAACCCTGGGAACCAAGGCTTGGGTGAGCTTCCCTAGTCAGGAATGCTCCATGTGTGCTGTCACATGTGCCTGCTGAGAAGATTAAGGACTGTTCACACAACTCTACTGGGAGAGGACAAATGAAAGCTCGAGCATCATGACTCCTAGACTCTGCCCCATGCACGCTGGCCACTCCTGACTTTATCTGTAAGTTTCACTGTGCTCTAACTAGGAGAAAAATGGCCTTGCTGAGGTCTGGACCTTTCTGGTCATCCATTGTGCTGAACATGGTCTTGTGGATGCTGAAGTTCCACTAGTCTTTGAACAGCACATAGGCTGGCCAGCAGGAGCTCACACTTTGCCCCAATTCTCCATGCATTTGTTAAACATCTGCTGTGGCTCCTCTAGGGGTAGCTATCTCTTTAAGCATCCTGGTGGAGAACCCAAGAAAAGCATGGATAAGAGAAAATTGACAACTCATTTACCATTTACCTTTGCACCATGTATATATTTTTCCAGACATTGGGTTTATCTGGATTTCACATCAATGACTTTTTATAATCCTCATCTTGGTCAGAATTATAAAAAAGTTTACTTTTTTGTGAAGAGTTTGACTTTTACCACTTTATAGTAATTTCATATTTTGTATTCAGAATTCTGTAAAAGTCTTTGGTCTTCGCACAGATTCCTTAGGTTTTCCTACTCTACAGGAAACACTAATGGTGCTTTGGGATGCTGGGATTAGGGTCCACTTGGAGTCTGTATCCAGGAGTGATTGAAGGGTCTGTATTTCTCTTCCCCAGGGCATGGTTGCTCAGCACATAGCCCTTGGTCACTTTGGGAAAAGATGAAGAAATCATTCCCGTGACCACCTGGAAGGCCTTGCATAG
Organism: Mustela nigripes; assembly: GCF_022355385.1. NCBI lineage: Eukaryota > Metazoa > Chordata > Mammalia > Carnivora > Mustelidae > Mustela > Mustela nigripes. Next base: position 193,685,014 of record NC_081559.1, on the reverse strand, counting down.
TAGGACATTTCTTCATGGAGACCCAGCCTCTCCTTCAGTGTTTGGGTGTGGTCTAACCAAACCATTTTGTACATGGCTCAAGTATGAAAACTAGGCAGAAGATTTTGACTTTCCTTTCAGATGGTCAACCCTAGCCTTGTGTGCATCCATTCTTGGTCTATTGTGATGGAGCATATTCAGTAAGAGTTCTGCTGGACATGTGTGTCTTTTGCCCCCCAAGAACAAATGTCCTCATGGCCATGGATTCCTGTCAATGGGGCCACCTGGTGCCATGCCCCCCCACTTCACTGTGCTCTAAGGCAATGGTGTCCAGCTGACTTCTGAAGCCCAGTCCCTCCCTGTCCTCTGCTGCACTAGAGTCTTTCCTGTCTATTGGCACAGAAGCCTGGTTCTGTAGCAGGTCCTGCTGCCTCCCCAGCCTGCAGTGGATGCTATCCCCAAGGCTTTGAGCACTGCTGCTGTCCCTTCACTAGCATATCCTTCTTGCCTTGGTGAAAATGAGGCCCTGACCCCTCCTCAGGAATGCGGTCAGCTTTTGGACTTATTTTTTACATTTAAAAAAAAGATTTATTCAGCAGGGAGCCTGCTTCCCCCCCTTTATGTCTGCCTCTCTGCCTAGCTGTGATCTCTGTCTGTCAAATAAATAAAATCCTTTTTAAAAAGGGGTGGGGGGCACCTGGGTGGCTCAGGCACATCCTGCATCCCTCACAGAGTAGAATCCTTGGACAGCATAGCCCACCAGGGCTAACGGAAGAGGCTTCCCCCTCCACGTGGGTCGGGTGGCCAGAAGCAGTGGCACAGCCAGTGTGAGGGGGAGTGTCATCCAAGGGGGCATCCTCCTTCCTCATGCCTAAAGAAACGGCCCAGACAGAGAGTTTAGGGGACTCAGGTTTCTTGAATGCATCTGTCCAGGCGTCCCCACTGTAATCCCAGACCCTTCTGCTTCCCCATCAGGGCCCCGATGTCATCAGACAAGACTTGTCTAGGCTGATCATTGGAAGTAGGATGGCGAGAAGCCATAATTAAGTCTTGTGCCTGATTGTTAGCTTGGCCTGCCCTCCAGCTGGGAGGGATGGAATATCATTGAAGGCTGCCACGACGGCCCTCAGACCCACAGGCCTTCTTTGAAGCGGGTGATTCCATGACCCCATGCCTGTTACGTTGTCTTTCTATCCTATTCCTGACCCTCCCCCCGGCGTGTCACCTGCCCTTGGTGTCCCACCCTACTACACCGTCGGTGAGAGTCGTAGCATAGCTGTCCTTAATGGAGTGACAGGTCCTCTGTTTCACCTCAGTGCGGTGTGACCCAGTTCCAGAGCCCTCTGCTGGCACAAGCATCTTGGGGTGGGTTCTCTAGAAGCAGTGTCCAGGGTAGGGATTTGAGGAAGAGCGCTTTAAGAGAAAACACATGAGCAGAATATGGCAGCAGAAGGTTGAGCAAGAGTATCAAAAAGGATGACGTATTGACCACAAGGAAGAGCCTGGGCTTTTGGCTAAGAGAGCAAAGCCCATTGCAGTGCCCCCCACCCATGGAGAAGTGCATCTGGGAGGTGAAGGGCTGTCACCTCCCCACCTCCACTGCTGTCACGGTCTGTTCCCCCCATGGTGCTCCTAGACAGTTGGCCAGGGTCTGTGCATCCAGTATAATCCTCATCCCAACCTTCCTGCCTGTAGATATGCCACAGAAAACCCTTTCCTAAAACCCTGACTCAACATAAATCTCTCTTAACTTACCAGGACTCTTGGCATCATGCTTACCATGATCCTCAGCCTGGAATAAAAGTTCTACTCCTGCCAGCAAATGTTGTGTCTAGCAGCATTGCAATGCTTCCTGAGTGACCCCTGATCCTGTACCCTCTGCTGTGTATGCTCTCTTCACTTTGTCTGCCTACTGAACCCTAACTCATTCCTCAGAGTTAGGCTCAAATGCTGCCTCCTTGATAACCCTGATCCTACCACGTCAGGATTGTTTGCTTTCCTGTCTCTGCACCAGCTTGTAAGATGCTCAAGAGCAGCAACTCCTTGGGCGCATGCATCTGTCTCTGCAGTGCATGCATCCATCTCTGCGACCCAAGGACCTCCCAGAGCATCCATCTGGCCCTTCTGCAATGTCTGTGGAACGCATGTGTGATGCGTGAGGATGTGAAAACACAGATGTCGGATGAAAATGGAGCAGACAAACCATGGACTCTTTCATTCACTCACACTTATATGTACGCCTATGGCACCCTTCTGAAGTTTCAAATAGATCACAGATTCCCTACTGCGTTTTCCTAGGATTTGAACATAGTACTAGGCATGTGAAGGGGCCATAAAGAAATGTATATGGTGGCTGGCTGGCCACTTGACACAGTGGATTCTGCATAAGTCACTCCCATTTCTATCCAGATGAGCCATGAACCCCTGCCCCATCTGTGAGTTCTGAGACTCCCAGGAGATAAATCGCAATGCCCATGGGCAGCCCTGGACATGTGGAGAGCAGACCTGTCCATATAGCTCTGGGTACACAAAATGCCTATCTGGTCCACCATCTACTCTAATGGTAATTGACTAGAGGAAGCTCCACCCAGGTTGGGTCTGGAGCAGTGGCTGAAAGCCTCCTCAGTCAGTTTGCGTACAGCTGAGTAATAGGTCCAGCCTTTATACAGCAAGTGGAATTCTGCCCCTGGATGCTATCATATTTAGTTATTGATGAAGATCAAAGGCTACTAGAATTTAAATGCCCTGGATCATGAAGATGGGAGCCTAATGCTGGAGCAGAGTGGACCCAGGGACTTGGAGAAGCACACTTTGAACTGGCCCTGTGACTCGCCAGCTTCATTCAATGACATGAGGTCAATGAGCCTCAGTTTCCCTATTACCCATTGCCAACTTCATGAGCATGCAAGCTTTCATGTGCCCAGAAGGTCCCATGCCTGGGTTTAATTCAGTTACAAAAACACAGGTTCGAGGAAGGGAAGTCCTAGAAGGCAATAGAACGTAGTTAGCAGAGAAGGTTGGTGGGCATGTGCCTCCACTCTTTCTCACTGTCCCACTGGGATGTAGTGCTCGAAGTGCTTGGGGGCAAAGAATTCCGGGGATCCTCCACAGGTGAGTCCTCAGTAAGACTCAAAGCCAGGACAAGGAGTGAATGTTGTATCTACAGCTGAGTACCTTGAGGCCTGGCAGCCCCTAGAGGTCATGCTTTCCAGGGGGATTGAACTTGCTTGCGTGCCAGGAGGTGACAGAGACCTTCTAAGAAACCATGAACAGCCAGGAGACCCATCATACCCTTTCTTACACGGGTCACTTTCTTGTTTTAGCCCACCACTTACATGGACAGGAACACCATGACATGGAAGGCCTGGGAAAGACAATCCCTAGTCTTTTTCCTTCTAGCCTTTCCATACTCATCAGTAAACCCAAACTAAAGAGTGTGTTCAGTGTGTGCACAACAAGAAGTGCAGGGAAAACATCTGGGTAGGTTTTCTGCAGCCTTGCCATTGTTCTGCTAAGAACACAATATAGACATGCAGGAGCTACAAAATATAGGTTGTTTCACTTCACTGCTTTTGCATGTGTGTTGAATGCTTGGATCCTTGCATTTAAAACTAGTACTGTGAAGAGTTCTCCAAAGAAGGCATACAAATGGCTAACAGACATGAAAAAATATTCATCATCATTAGCCATCAGGGAGATTCAAATCAAAACCACACTGAGATAAGACATTACACCAGTCAGAATGGCAAAAATTCACAAGGCAAGAAACAACAAGTGTTGGAGAGGATGTGGAGAAAGGGCACCTTCTTACACTGTTGGTGGGAATGTAAGTTGGTGCAACCACTTTGGAAAACAGTGTGGAGATTCCTCAAAAAGTTAAAAATAGAGCTTCCCTATGACCCTGCAATTGTACTACTGGGTATTTACCCCAAAGATACAGATGTAGTGAAAAGAAGGGGCACGTGCACTCAAATGTTCATTCCAGCAATGTCCAAAATAGCCAAACTGTGGAAAGAGCTGAGATGTTCTTCAACAGACGAATGGATAAAGAAGGTATGGTCCACATATACAATGGACTATTACTCAGCTATCAGAAAGGATGAATACCTAAAATTTTCATCAGCATGGATGGGCCTGGAGGAGATGGTACGGAGTGAAATAAGTCACGGAGAGTAAGTCAGTAATTATATGTTTGCACTGACTTGTGGAGCATAAGGAATAACATGGAGGACATTAGGAAAAGGAAAGCAGAAGTGAGTTGGGGGGAGAGACTGTGGACTGTGGACTCTGAGAAATAAACTGAGGGTTTTAGTGGGGAGGGAAGGAGAGGATGGTGTATCCAGGTGATGGTTTTAAGGAGGACATAGATTGTGTGGAGCACGGGTGTTATATGTAAACAATGAATCATGGAACACTACATCAAAAACCAATGATGTACAGTATGGAGACATAACATAATAAAAAATAAAAAAAAAATTAAAAAGTAGAACTAACATTGCATGTTGCAAAGATGAACAGTAAAACTCATGCAAACAACTTTTCTTTACCTAGAACACTAAAAAGCCAGCTTAAAAAAAATCCTTAACATGTGTGGAGGCCTCAGGAGAAAAAAGTTTCAGGTTTTAGAGTATTTCCTGGTAGCACCTGTAGCTTACCCAGTTGGTAGAACATGAGGCTCTTCAATATTTATTGGCACTTTTCTTCCAATATATATTTTTTTAACAAGGGGCCCCCTATTTTCTTCTTGTATCAGGCCCTAAAATTATGTAGATTGGATTAGAAGATTCCACTTGAATAATCCCTAATTTTATGACTTTCAGTTGTTAAACATCTCACACAACTTTCACGGAATGCTAATCATTTTAAGTTTGAAAACTAATGTAGACACGGTCCATGTCTGAAATTTAGCCCACACATCCTGGATTCTTCTACCTTTGACCCCGTGCCCCACCCCACAGACCCCACTTCTAATTTCTCTACCTTTACTATCTCCAGTCCACCAGCTCATTTCCAGCCCCTGCCCAGGATGAAGCCACCATCACTGCAGCAGGAACTATTTCAACAGTACCCTAGTGGTCTCTCTGCTTCATCATGCTCTGTGCACACCAAACCTGGCTTGGAGAATGACATCTTAAAATGTCACTCTGATCATGCCTCCTACCCCTCCCCATGCTTAAAATCCTTCCATGGCTCTCCAGTGCCTATGGGGAGGGGGAACCAATCTGGCCGGGACACCCTCTTCTATTCCATCCCGGGCAGGTCTGCCCACTCCTTTCATGTCTCCCTCTCTAGGACCCTCTGCCTTCCTGAAATTCCCACAGGGAACCAGATTTCACTCAGCCCTTGGACCTTTACACATATGCTTGCAGCTACATGGTGCACCGCCCGCTTCGCCTGGTCAGTTTTTATCTATTCTTCCAAATTCAAATCACATCAGACATTGCCTCCTCCAGGAAGTGCCCCCTTGCACACCCAGCATCTCAGCTGGGCAAAGAAAATAACCCTTGTGCTCCTAATAGCCCTAGGACATCCTCCAGCTGAGCGTCTAACCTATCACACGGAAACCACAGCTTTGTGTTCCTGTTTCTCTCCCTAGACACTGAGCTAATGGAGGGAAGAGACTTTTGTCTTACAGATCACTGGAATCGGAGCTAACAGGTCTGAATCTACGGCCGTCTGTTGGATTTCCTTGTTCTGTCCCCGTCTGCTTCTCTTCTCCGTGTCCTTTCAACAAGAACATCTCAAACAAGAACAAAACCGCATGCTTTCAGAAAGGAGTAAACACCCTGGACCTGCTCCCACCTCCAGAGCTCTCCAACCAGCAAGAGGGAGAAAGAGAAATAAGCAGTTATGCTTCTGGGCACCTTGTCCTGAGCCACTGAACATCTAGAGCAACTGATCCTGCCAGGGAGTCCGGAAAGGGTTTCCGGCACAGATGGTGCAGGCAGGAGTGGAGGGGCATGTCGTAGGTGCTGGGGCCCGTGTAGATGCAGCCCATCCCCAAGCAGGAAGGCCACATAACGTGTCTGCCTTTGTGGCCTCAGAGAGTGGCCGCCTCGTTGTTTTTGCATCAAACAATTGCTTCTTCCTCTCGCAGTGGCTTGCATCAGAGCTCCTTTACCTCGGGGGCATTTTTCATCTTCCTGGCCCTTCTTTATTCTGGGCAATTCATCTTTCCTGTCGCTGCCCTTTGCTGCCACCCAGTTAATTGCTTATTCAAAGTTTTCATGTCTGTGCTTCCTCTTACTCAGGGTGTAGGGAATGCACCCCCCACCCACCACTGTGGTAGATACTGGAGGTGCGCGGCCTTTCTTCTTACATCTTCTTCCGCTCCCCGTGGAAAGGCTGAGGCGAGATTAGCACAAGGTGGAGCTCTCCAGGGCTGCTGGCTGACACCACGAGAGGGGAGCCCGGCTCTGTGATGCCCCTCCCACTGTCCACACCCGGAGCCAGACGGAAAAGAACACAGACCCCCTTGTTTTGGGTCTCTGATGGCCCCAGAGTTATTTGCCATAATGTAACAAGGTCCACTGGAAAATGGAACAATCTAGAAAAAGACTATTTGAAAGGATACTCATAGTCATTTTCAGAGAATCAGAAAATCTGCAGCAGGGAGAGGCCGTGCGACCTCCAGGCCTCCATCCTCCAGCAGCTTCAGACCTCCCTCTGCCGGGGACCCCCTTCCACGGATCATCACGGCTTGACCTGCCCCTGAGAGGGTCGGACCTCTATGCACAGGTGCCCTCCAGGCAAGTCAGTCCTGACCGTCCTCACCGGATCGATCTCAAAACCCTCCTCCTGCTGAATGATCCCTGCGTGAAATCATCCATGTGTTCCTTACTGAGCTTATTTCTGGTTTCCTCTCAGGGTAAGTTCTCTAAATTCCAGGAAAGCAGGGACTCTGTCCTGCTGCCCAATTCCACTCCACTGCAGGCGCTCAGAAATACCTGAGAAAGGAGGAAGTCCTGGGCCGCGGTCAGCAGTCCATCTGGGAAATGGACAGTGCTATCGATAAACATAAAACCATCATCATTTTAAAAACCGATTTATTGGCTGTTAACTAATGTGCACGGACGACATTCAGGAATGTGTCATCTGACTTCAGAGCTTGGAAGCTCATCGAGTTACCACACCCAAGGGGTGATGGACGTGGGATGTACCCCTATACCCGACTCCGGGGCTGCAGCCTCTCCCCAGCGGCTGCCTGCCTGGAATTTCCCACAGAGTGTTCCCCTGAACTCTGCACCCAGAACAGCCCCAACAAGCCGAGGTCACAGCTCCTGGAACCGTCCTCTGCACAGAGTGCACTGCTCTGTAAAATAATGGGTCTCAAAGGTCTCTATGAAGGACTCTCTCGATACAAGACAATGACAAACACAGACTACATAAGGAGGGCGTTTTGCGTGGAGACAGTGCCCTGAAGATGAAGCCGAGGAACCCCGGCTCTCTCAAGACAGGCTGCCCCACCCCCCACCTACCCCGGGGAGGTGGGCCTGGCTGGGCAGGTTCTGTAGCACCTGCCCGTGTGGGCTGAGGGGTGGTGGAAGGACAGTGACTAGGGACAGTGAGTTGTGAGAATAACAGTAACGGTGGGGATGGCATTGCCATTTTGACTTGCATAAGGTTCAGTGCTTGGCACGTTTCGTCTCAGTTCATTCACAGGCAGCCCGGGGAGTGGGGGGAGGCGTTCTCCGCTCTACATCAGGACGGTCTAGTGAGTTCCGCGGGCTTGCATAACCAGGCTGCGCCTCCCAGTGAGCAGGAGCCAGTGTTTGCCGCCCGACGCCCTCCCTGCCTCTCTGAAGCCCGTGGTGCTCCGATCACTCTGCTCTCCCAATGCACGGCATGTCCTCTATGAAAAAATGTCAAGATTATCTTTCATTTTATGCAGAACTGTGAGTACAGTTCCTTCTCCCATTCCTCTGTTTCTTATAAAATAATGATGCTTAAACTCTGCCAAACAATAAGAGAAAAATTCAAGGGACTTAAAAAAAATACATATATATATGTATTTTTTTTTTTTTTTATAAAGCAAAGGAAAGCAGGGATAAGAAAGAAAACCACAGATGGTCATTCTGTTTGCATGACCAACGCATGTGCGGATGTTGACACGGGACCCATTGCCACAGTGGCATGGTCTTGACCCTGACTCACTGCCCAAAACTGGTTGGAAATCTCAGCTTCTGCATTTCCCCCTCATGGCTTCCCAGAGAGAAGTGCTAGTTTCAGGTCATATATTTTTTCCACTGAATGTGCTTTTGAACACATCTATTTTCTTCTTTGATGGCATACTGACAGATAACGATGTACACAGAACCGCATGTAAAGCGTGCCACTTGGGGAGTTGAGACAGATGCAAACACTGACGATGCTATTATGACAGTAAGGTAACATAGAAACAAAGGGACCTAAGGGAAGCTTGGGAGGTGTTGCATATTTCGGTTTGGTTTGGTTTTGGTGGCCAGGGCACTTAACAGAAATCTACCCTCTTCATTTTGAGGTGCACAAAACAGTGGAACGCTGGTGTCGCACGGTACTGCGGGCTTCATTCACTTAGCACAGCTGAAGCTTTATACCCACCGAGCAGTGATCACAGCCCATCCCGCCAGCCCCCGAAGTGGGTCATGCCGAGCTGTCCTGTGACTGGCTTGTTTCACAGAGCAGGACGTGTTCCGTGTTCATCCATCCACCTTGTTGTAAATGGCAGGATGTCCTTGAAGGAAGAATTCTTTTAATTGCCAAATTTCAGGTTTATTCTTTTTATTCAGTCCTATTGTCCAGTGAAATTCTCCAGCTTGTATTTGCGAAACATCATCATTACAGCTCCTTCAAAGACCTCGTCTGGATTCTAGTAATGAAGTCCTCTGAGCCTCCTCCTGTCATCTTGCCGTTCCCCTTTGATGTCATTTCTTGACGTGCCTGGTGAGGTTTCAAAAGAGCTGTCTGACATTGCATGTGGAACACAGAGACTCAGGCTGTCCCGCTCCAGTAGGTGGACAGAGTGGGGTCAATACCCAGGTCTCCCTGCTGAGATTTCTCTGCAGGCTGGTAAGGCTCTCCCAGCCTGAGATTTATCCCAGCCCGTGGGTTTCAGCTGATAACCTGGTGCATTCACCAGAACCCATCTTCCTTCTTGGATGGTGAACCTCGCATGTTGTCTCCTCAGCACCCTGAGATCATGCCCAATGTTATTCCATTTTCCAGTGGCTTTTGATGAACTTGTTAGACCCTTGCCTTGCTCGGTTTAAGAAACCTATGCTCTAAGAGAGAGAGCTGAGTGTTGGTTTCCACAATCCCACAAGAAGCTGGACACAGAGAAATGAGCTTGGCTCCTGGCTGCCTCCACATACTGAAACTGGTTTTGTTTCCTTCCTATGGTTGAGATTTCTCATTCTGCTGGCTTCTCTGCCTGTTCGCAGCGGCCCTCTGCCGGATCCCTTATGTGGGATTCTCATAAGCTTACCCTGAGATGAATCAGCAAATACACTGAAGGAAAGGCAGGTACTGAATGTAGGCCCTCCTCCGTTCCCCTTTACTCAAGAACCTTGCTCCCCAGTTCCTGGGTCCTCTCACAGCTACCCAGCACCTGCAAGTGGATCTCAGCCTCTCGCTCGGCCCCTCTGTTTGCTCCTGGTGCTCGCCCTGCTCTGTTTCCAGCCACCCCGTCAGGGCTGGGGGGCAGCCGTCCTCCTGAAGTTCGCTCCAGGGAGTGGCACTTCTGACGAACTCTGGAAATGGGGCTGACACAAGCAGGTCAGTTGGCAGCTCCAGTAAAAGAGCCATAGGGGAAGGCTGTCGGCAGAGTGAAAACACAAAACACTCGGAGGAAAATGGATAGAACAGAGTCAGGAGCAGAATCATCCCGAGTAGCTGGAGAAACCCAAGAGCAGTGGGAAAAAAAGCTGGAGGAGAGGTTGGTCATCCAGATTCAAGGATCTTGAATCACAAAGCAGAGTTTGGGTTCCTCCTCCCCACCCCGACGATGGAAAATAGCGAAGGTGTTGGACTGGAACTGGCACTTCTGAGACTAGCCCTTTCAGTGGACAGTGCAGACCGTGAAGCAGCCCCATGGCCAGGGGTGGGGGGAAGAGTCTGGAGGGCTTTGGGAAATTGGCAGGAGGTTAACACGAGAGTTTAGAGAGTAGGTGATGACATGTTTTCTGTCTCCTTCCATCGGACCCTGCTGAGACCGCCCACCCCCGAAAAGGCCGCGGAGTCCTGTAGGTTTTTCCTGAGCTGAACGCCACGCTGTTGTTCCCCTCAGCACACAGTCCAGGAATCCTGTGGATCACGGGGCACACAGAGCTTCTCCTGGAGGGAAAGATCTGCCCTATCACCCACGAGTTTATAGAGGGCAGAGGCCCGCGAGGAGCACCATTTCTCATTCCTGCCGTTGCACGGATCTGTCTGTGTTTGCTTTCCTTTGAGACCACAGCCCCAGTGAACAGCAGCTGCCTGGTAAAGGAGCCTTCTACTTAGGGAAGCAGCTTCCCTGTGGGCTGGTGGCAGGAAGCCACACACCAGAAACTGGCAGGTCCACAGAGGATTTCGACAGCAGCAGGGCCTCCTGTCTCTGCTCCCAGGGATGTCCACCTTAGCTGATCAGGCAGGAGGGGGTCAGCGAGCCCAATTCCCCCGGGATTCTGTCATAGTGAGAAGCAGCTCTACCACTGAGGGGAGATGCAGGTCAGTGGGCCAAGCCCAGTCCCTTCCCACAGGCAGACTTACCCACAGCTGTAAGAATCCCCGAAACCTTTGAATACACCCACAGGAGTCCAGGAGTTACAAGTCCAGGACGCTAGTCGGAGAGCAGTGCACTAATAATTAGGATCCCAAGTGTTTCTTACAGTTTAATTGGTGAAGGAAACTGGGAACACTTAAAATGGGGGGGGGGTGGAGCGGGTGAAATAAGCTGCTGTAAGACCACATAGTAGAGTAGCTTGCAAGGACTCAAACTCGTGTTTGGTAAAATAAACAGTAACAGGTGTCATACCGACTATATGTTCATTGTACTAGGCAGATGGAGAAAGTATGACTCAGTTGTGTCCCTGTGTGTGTGTGTGTGTCCCTGTGTGTGTATGCCCAGAAGGAGACAAACTAGAGAAACACAAGTTTTTAATTTTATTTATCCCAGGGGGATGGTGCCATTATTTGAATTTACTGCTTATTGCATAAGGAACACCTGTTTGTACTTGTGGAAAATGTGTTTGTAGGTCTATACCTGATTGCATGTATGTTTGTACATTACATATTAAAATAGGATTTAAGGATATAAGTTAGAGATGGCTGGGTATCCTAGAAAACACCTATTTTTATTTCTCTTTGTTGTCTGATTGCTGTTGCCAGGACTTCTAATACTATGTTGAACAAGAGTGGTGAGAGTGGGCATCCTTGTCGTGTTCCTGATCTCAAAAAGAAGGCTGTCAGCTTTTTCCCATTAAGGGTGATACTCGCTGTGGGTTTTTCATAGATAGATTTTATGAAGTTGAGGAATGTTCCCTCTATCCCTATACTTTGAAGTGTTTTAATCAGGAACAGATGCTGGATTTTGTCAAATGCTTTTTCTGCATCAATTGAGAAGACCTTGTGGTTCTTCTCTCTTCCCTTATTGATTTGATTGATTGATTTCCAAATGTTGAACCACCCTTGTATCCCAAGGATAAATCCCACCTAGTCATGGTGGATAATCCTTTTTATTGTATTGTACTGTTGGATCCTATTAGCTAGGATCTTGTTGAGATTGACATCCATGTTCATCAGAGATACTGATCTGAAATTCTCCTTTTTGGTGGGGTCTTTGCCTGGTTTGGGGACCAGGGTAATGCTGGCTTCATAAAAAGAGTCTGGAAAATTTCCTTCTGCTTCAATTTTTTGAAAGAGCTTCAGGAGAATAGGTGTTATTTCTTCTTTGAAAGTTTGGTAGAATACCCCAGGGAACCCATCAAGTCCTGGGCTCTTGTTTTTTGGGAGGTTTTTGATCACCGCTTCAACCTCGTTACTAGATATCAGTCTATTCTGATTGTCAGTTTCTTCCTGATTCAGCCTTGGAAGTTTATAGGTTTCCAGAAATGCATCCGTTTCTTCTAGGTTGCTTAACTTATTGGCATATAACTGTTGATACTAATTTCTGAGGATTGTTTCTATTTCCTTGGTGTTATTCATGATCTCTCTCCTTTCACTCATAATTTTATTAATTTGGGTCCTCTCTCTTTTCCTTTGGATTAGTTTGGCCAGTGGTTTACTGATCTTATTGATTCTTTCAAAAAACCAGCTTCTCGTTTCATTGATGTGTTCTACTGTATCTCTAGTTTCTAACTCATTGATCTCTACTCTAATCTTAATTATTTCACTTCTTGTGTGTAGAGTTGGCTTAATTTGTTGTTGATTCTCCAGCACAAAAACAGACACATAGATCAGTGAAACAGAATAGAGAGCCCAGATATGGACCCTCAACAATGGTCAAATAATCTTTGACAAAGCAGGAAAAAATATTCAGTGGAAAAAAGACAGTCTTTATAATAAATGGTGCTGGGAAAATTGGACAGCTATGTGTAGAAGAATGAAACTCGACCATTCTCTTACACCATACACAAAGATAAACTTGAAATGGGTAAAAACCATCAACATGAGGCAGGAATCCATCAGAATCCTAGAGGAGAACATAGGTAGTAATCTCTTCGACATTGGCCCCAGCAACTTCTATCAAGATAGGTCTCCAAAGGCAGAGGAAACAAAAGTGAAAATGAACTTTTAGGACTTCATAAAGATCAAAGGCTTCTGCACAGCAAAGGAAGCGGTCAACAAAACAAAGAGGCAACCCACGAAATGGGAGAAGATATTCTCAAATGACACTACAAAGGGCTGATATCCAAGATCTACAAAGAGCTCCTCAAACTCAACACAAACAAGACAAATAATCAAGTCAAAAAATGGCAAAAGACATGAACAGACACTTCCCCAAAGAAGACACACAAGTGGCTAACAGACACATGAAAAAATGTTGTTTTGAATCAGGGAGATTCAAATCAAAACTACACTGAGATACCACCTTACACCAGTTAGAATGGCCAAAATCAACAATACAGGAAACAACGTGTGTTGGAGGGGATGTGGAGAAAGGGAACCCTCTTATACTGTTGGTGAGAATGCAAGATGGTGCAGCCACTTTGGAAAACAGTGTGGAGATTCCTCAAGAAATTAAAAATAGAGCTTCCCTATGACCCTGCAATTGTACTACTGGGTATTTATCCCAAAGATACAGATATAGTGAAAAGAAGGGCCATCTGTACCCCAATATTCATAGCAGCAATGACCACAGGCAATAAACTGGAAAGAACCAAGATGCCCTTCAATGGACGAATGGATAAGGAAGATGTGGTCCATATACACTATGGAGTATGATGCCTCCATCAGAAAGGATGAATACCCAACTTTTGTATCAACATGGACGGGACTGGAAGGATTATGCTGAGTGAAATAAGTCAAACAGAGAGAGTCAATTATCATATGGTTTCATTTACTTGTGGAGCATAAGGAATAACACGGAGGACATGGGGAGATGGAGAGAGGAGAAGGGAGTTGGAGGAGACGAACTATGAGGGACTATGGACTCTGAGAAACAAACTGAGGGTTTTGGAGGGGCAGGGGGGTGGGTTGGGTGAGCCTGGTGGTGGGTATTATGGAGGGCACGTATTGGATGGAGCACTGGGTGTGGTGCATAAACAATGAATTCTGGAACACTGAAAAGAAATAAATAAAAATGTAAACAAATACCTATTATTTATTTATTATTTTCAGTGTAACAGTATTCATTGTTTTTGCACCATACCCAGTGCTCCATGCAATCCGTGCCCTCTCTAATACCCACCACCTTGTTCCCCTAACCTCCCAAACACCTATTTTTAAAAAGATTTTATTTATGTGAGAGAGAGAGTGCATGCACAGGAGGGGAGGAGGGGGCAGAGGGAGAAAGGATCTGGAGCTGAGTCCGCCCTGAGCTTGGAGCCTGACACGGGGCTCGATCTCACAACTGAGAGATCACGACCTGAGCCAAAACTCAGAATCGGACGCTCAACCGACTAAGCCACCCAGGTGCCTCTGGAAAAACACTTTTAAAGTCAGGTGGACCTTTCTTAAGTCAAGACTCTGCCAATTTTTAGCACTTGGATCTTACCCTTAAAAACACAGTTTATCTCACAAGAATCACGTCAGGTGGTTCTTGTTACCCACATTTCCAATCCACAGGACTCAGAGTGGGGGGTACCCCCCAGGGCATCAGCAGCGCTCAAAATGAGGGAGCTTTGTTATTGTTTAGGAACCGTAGCAACAGTCCAGGTTTCTTTTGTGCAGGTGTGGCCTTGTGACCCAGAGCAAAGGATGCTGACAGCACGGCCTGGCCACAGGGCACGAGGCTGTGGTGTCTTCGGGGTGAGATCTCCGAGGCCTGGGGCGGCACCTGCCAGCACAAGGTTCATCTCTCTCCGTGACTCTCCTCTTTATGTCGTACAAGGACCAGCCCCTCTGGTTCTGTAAGATCTTTCCTGTGCCCGGCCGTGACCAGCCAGGGTGCGGACAGCCATCCCACCTCCTTCAGAGGAGGGAGAGGTCCCTGCTCCCTCCCGTTCTTTTTTTCATTCTTGGGGCCAACTCCCCGAGGACCTCAGACACTGCTTTATCACCACCTTCAAAACCCAGGCACTCAAACAGGGTGCTACCCTGGCCTCCCAGCACCTGGACACACATTCTGCTCCAAATACTGCAGGGGACACTGGAGCCCAGCAGGCTCTGACTTCCAGCCCGGGCCCCACTGACACTCACTTGCAGTTGGGCATTGTTTTAAGCAACGTTTAAAATCAAGCTCTGCCTAGTCTTAGCTGTATGATGTGGGGTGAGTCACTTCCTCTGGCTGGGCCCCTGCCAGATCTCAGATCTCCCCACCTGGGAGGGCCTTTATGCATCATCTTCTCCAAACACCTCATTTTGTCAGATGAACCATCCCTCCGCCCCCAGCCCAGTCACCCTGTGGTCCGGACGATCCGTCTCGGCCTACCCTCGCCCCTCCTCCAGAGAAGCGGAGGCTGGGGCATCACAGGCCAGCAGAGGCGGCTGGTGACTCATGTGCGTGGAGGGGGCTCCTTGGCTGAATAGTCTGTCAGAGTTGCTGTGTGCTGAGCAAACTCATCAGCATGGAATCTGATGCCCCAAGGCATTGTATTTCTGATTTTAGTTTTCTGTTACCAACATGTCTGTTGCTGGGTTCATCCAGGACTGGTATGGATTAGAGACCTACTCTGTGCTAGACAAGCGCAAAGTACGAGACTGCTTTAAACTCGCTAAATGACAAGATCCTCGTCCTTGAGAGGAGGGTAACAAAGCTTCTGAAGTGTGGACGATCTGAATTAGGTAGAAGGATGGCTGGCTGTCAGCTTGTAAGTGGGCTGTGGAAGGCAATGGGTGATGATGACTGAAATAAGAAGCTGGAAAGCTTATGAAATCCCATTTTTTCCCCTTTGCAAGTGAGGACACTGCAGTTTGGGAACGGTGAGGGACAGGCCCAAGGTTTGAACAGCCCAGTTTCAGGTCTAGGACTCAGACCTCCCGCCCCAGCTCCAGGGTTCTGGCTCTCCCTGGCCTCCTTCCTCCTTTGCTCCAAGGCTACTGCTCACTGCCTGTGTCACGGGGCCTTGGTCCCTCGTTTTGGAAACGGATTCCCCCCCCTGAGTTCAGAGTTGTCCATAGAGAGGGGCCCCAGGCCCTGTGTTTGGGAGTTACTCTATGTCCTCTGGCGTCCTGAATAGAGCACTTGAAACACTGCTGGTGTGAGGTTTGCCATAGTGTGGGTCAGTCCCCACGTCCGATCAGACTGCGTCTCCATTCTGAGTGGATTGCATGCAGCGAGTATTTACAAAAGCAGGACTGGGAGCGAAGCTGTAGCAATAAAGGCCCATATTAAGAAGAACGATCTCAAATAGCCCAGGGCTGTGGTACCACAGGAGCTAGAAAAAGAATGGAGTGAGCCCAAAGTCAGCAGAAGGAATAAGGCTAGAGCATAAATAAATAAAATAACGACTAGAAAAACCACAGGAAAAGATGGAAATAAGAGCTGTTTAAGGTAAATAAAACGGACAAGAAAAGGAGAATCACATAAGTGTAATCAGAAATGAAAGAGGAGACATTATAGCTGATGACACAGAGATAAGACCGGATTCTCGGAGGACCTTGAGAAGGGAATGGCCAGGAAGAGGAAGAGGGGACGCTTGTTCAATGGGTTTGTTATGCAGAACAATTTTACAGCTCTGCTGTACAACATGGTACCCGTCCTTAGCAATGCAGTGCTGTGTACTGCTTTAAGAAGACAAATCCCACCTTAAGCGTTCTTGCCAAAACAAACACAAAAGCCTACAGAAGGACACAAGGAAATCTTTGGAGGTGATGGGCATGTTTACTACCTTTGTTGTGATGACAGTATCATGGTGTTCACATGAACCCAAACTCATCAAGATGTATACACTAGAGGTATGCAGGTTTTTGTAGAGCAGGTTACCTCAATAAAGCAAACAATTTGCTGAATAAATGAGGCAATGAATGAACATCTCAAGTTCATACATTACACTGTGATCTCAGGGTAGTCAGAGGACCAAAGGCAGCTCAGTGACTCAGTACGGAGGCCAGACTCTGGCACCAAATAGACTTGACTTCAAATGCTGGCTTTGACTCAGATTAACTGTTTTGAGTCTGTTTCCTCTTCTCTAAGGGAGGGTAATAAGGGGTGTCTCGATGGCTCAGTTGGTTAAGCATCCGACTCTTGATTTCAGCTCAGGGCATGACCTAAGGTTGTGGGATCTGGCCCCATGTGGGGCTCTGAGTTCAGTGTTGAGTCTGCTTGAAGATTCTCACTCCCTCTACCCTCCCCCTCCTGCGTGGGCACACGCTCGCACATGAGTGCTCTCTCTAAAATAAGTCTTAAAAACAAGAAGGTAATAATAGTTCTTACATGTTGGGAGGATGAGTGTCAGCTCTTGTTTGTGTGGCTGTTCTGTTAGGATAAATGAGGAGTTAAGATCTGGCCAAGCGTCCTGGCTCAAGTTGCCTGGTCCACTGCAGGGGCAGGGAAAGGGACCACAGGCTGTGATGGCCTTCAGTAGGCCCTTTCCAGATGTTTCGTCTTTGATCATCAGAAATATACTGACTGGGACAAGCACAGGTGGACGTTGGTGTGAGGCTGCCTTGTGGGGGCAGCTGAGTCATTCCTATTTAGATGTGGAGGCTGCATTCCACAGGGATAGGCAATCTAGGAGTAGAAAAAGATGTGGGCTGGTTTTGTTGCATTTTCTAAATTGTGCTATTTCCATTGAGTTCTATTTCAGGGAGTCCTGAGAGACCCTCCGGTCTGGGGGCCAGAGCCAGACTTGGTAGAGAACAGCACTGCCGCCTCTTCCTGGGTGTGCAGCGCCCTCTAGTGGCATGGGGCCCCAGCGTCCACTCCAGGGTCCTTCTTGCGGATGTTCCCATGAAGAGATGCTTGGAGACCGCCGCCATCCTCCAGGCTGTCCTGCTTCCCCTGGGAACCTGGGCTCTCGGAGCAGAGGAGGAAAAGGGGAGCCCCCTGTCATGTTCAAACGTGGGTCCGTGGAATTGATCTGGGCTGCACCACTAACTTGCTGGGTAATCTGCACTAATTTGCCTAAGCGGTTTGAGTCTATTTCTTCAGAATTAGGTCCTGAGATTCAAGAGGGCAGTGAGACAGGGTGGAAGTACCCTGAGGAAACTCAGTAATTCTGGCATCCAGATTCACGTTAAAGATTCATGTTAAAAAATTAGTCACGTTGACTTCAATATTTTCATTTTTCCACCAGATAAAATTGCTGAAGTCCTCCCCCTCCCCTGAGAGTGAGAGAGCTAACATCTCTTGAGAGAATAGAAGAGTGCTTAGGAGTAATGGGGTCACAGGTCTCCAAAACTTATGTCCTACCCTCCAGGAGCTCACAAACCCAACCAAGAGAAGGAACAATGCAGGAAAATCAGTTTTTTCAAGATGGTTGTATGAAAGTTAACATCCCATGCTTGCTTCACAGATAGGAAAGAAGCAATGATTGTAATAACCAGACCCAGTCCACAGGGCACCTCAGGGAGGGAGGTGGCAGCAATAGGTTATGTGAACAAAGTAGCTTAGGGGTTAACTGGAAAGTTTGTAAGTCTACTGCACCTGGAAAAGAACAGTCAGGAAGTAGAAGTAAGTGTGCCTGACCCGGTATCACATTCCCAAGAAATCATTCTAGCCAAATATTTTAGATAAAGTATTTTTAATTAAAATCCTATCCAAAAAATGTCAACAGGAATTTGTAAAGAACACTAGAAGCTGGAAGTAGTCTAATGGTAAGTAGAATTATATTCATCAGACAGATTATTATGCAGCCACATAGAAGTAGAACTAGGAGGATACTAAAGTTGGAAGAATGTATGCAATTAAGTACAAATATAAGAGCAGAATATAAAGCTGCACCTGTTTACATCTTAAAAAGACACCCATATCTCTATCTACTATATAGATATAATATATATAATATATACCTATATATATATATAGGTATAATATATATATAATATATACCTATAATATAAACCTAATGTATCAGAACAATGGTCTGGGAAGGTAGTGTCTTAGGTGAACAAAAAGATGAATATTATACTTTTATATGAAGATGCATATTTTTTATGTGAAGATCTTAATCCTAATACATGTTGAATAATTTAAAGATACAGTTTATTCTCAGTTGTGCCAGAGCGAGGACAAAATGTGATGTGACTTCAGAATGGCGAGTTCACTTCTAGGTGGGGTGCTTTGTGCTGACATCTCAGAGTTGGTGACATATCTGCTGAATAATTAAAGTAGGAAAGTGTTAGTGGTCACTACAGACAGACAACCCAGGGGTTGGGAACCTGTCTTGTTGTTCAACCTTGGGAAAGTTACTTAAACTTGTGACTCAGTGTCCTCATTGGCAGAGTTAGGTAATGACAGGACTGGTCTTTAATGTAGCCCTAGCAAAAACCATTAGTATTTGTTGATATGCAAGATACTCTGTATAGAATTCAGGGTTAGCATATTTTGAGGTCTTACCATCGCTCTTACAATCATTGTAGTTAGAGTTGGGTGAGGTCCAGAAGAGAGATTTTATAGACCAGAAATGGCATGGGGATAGGACAATTAGTTTCTGAGAAATCCCGATTTTTTTTTAGAGTAGAACGTGACAGATAAACCATGAGACTATGGACTCTGAGAAACTAACTGAAGGTTTTGGAGGAGGCGGGTGGAGGAATGGGTGAGCCTGGTGGTGGGTATTAAGGAGGGCATGTATTGCATGGAGCATTGGGTGAGGTGCATAAACAATTAATCTTGGAACACTAAAAAAGAAAAATAAAGTTTAAATAAATATATATATATATATATATATATATAAAGAAAGTGACAGACAATACTATAGTGTGGGGGAAGTATGTGGAGAGGTATAAGTGCCTGCATAGGTTCTGAAATCCATCCAGAGAGACTTATAGGGAAGATGTGGGGACAAGAAGATGAAATGTCCCACATAAACATGCTTATATCAATGATTAAGAATGCAGAGTTAGGGGCGCCTGGGTGGTTCAGTGGGTTAAAGCCTCTGCCTTTGGCTCAGGTCGTGATCTCAGGGTCCTGGGATCGAGCCCCGCATTGGGCTTTCTGCTTAGCAGGGAGCCTGCTTCCTCCTCTCTCTCTCATTGCCTGCCTCTCTGTCAAATAAATAAAATCTTAAAAAAAAAAAAAAGAATGCAGATTTAGTTGGAAACAGCATTATCTAGAAGCCACCTCTGCAGCATCTTCTCTGAAATTCATCTGACAATAAATAAAACCTCATATGGATTTTATGCTCCAATTTCATGCTTGTGACACTGGAAAAAGTTCAGTAAGCAAATAAAAAAAATTCAGCTGAATTTTATTGAGTTAGCTGACTCAGCAGCAGACCGAATTTTGGGTTGCACACCCATATGTTGTCTTTATGTTTTTTTTTTTTTCAATTTTCTTTGGGTCCATAAACCTGACAGAGTATTATAAGGGTAAAACAACCCAGGCATGGTGTGTGTCCCAGCAGGTACTTCTTTTCCGAGCACTCCAGAAAGTGATCCTGGACGGCCATGGCAGCAGGGGTGGCGCTTCAGTGTTCTGCAGCAGGCACCAAAACTCAGTGCAGTGGCTCAACACATAGGTAAGGGGCAGCTGCTTATGTGGCGAGTAAAGAAAACCCAAGGCTCAATTTAGGATGGTTGTGCAAGACATAGGTTCATATCATCCACTGAGGATGTGTGATCCCACTACTTGGACCTCAGACAAGTCTAGGTCTAGTCCCGTTTGCTCTAAATCAAGGTCCCCTAAAGTCCTAAAAATTTCTTTGTCCAATTCTCAAGTGTTGTTTCAATGCCTTCATGTCATCAGAGGAAAAGTAGGATCCTTCCCACTCTGAAAGATTGCCTGCCTCAAAGTCCATGGCAAAAAGGTCAAGTGGCCCCAGTTCGCTCATTGGCATAGTGACTGAAATGTCCTCACTTCCTGCTGACAGAAGTGCACTCCTCACAGTGGGTGAGAGTCCTGCATTGTCCATGGTTCCAGATGCCTTTTTTATATTTTATTTTTTACCATTAAAGATTGATTAGTAGGAGGACTAAGGGGAGTTATAATCTCCAGATCACTGATTGGGCAAAAATTGATTATCTACTGTGTCAAACCTGTTAGATGTTGTGTAGACCAAAGAAGGTAATTTCTGTTAGTTGATATGATGGCCAGTCTGCATCTGAGGATAAAAGGCAAAAAAACAAAAACCAACCAAATAAACAAAAACCAGGACCCAATCCTAGTTCTTTGGAAGAACTAATTTCTCTTCTCTAGAAGAGAAAATAGACAGTGACCGGGTACGGTAGTTAAGTGAATTTAAGGTGATGGGTGCTCTGACAGGCCGCTGGATGACTCTATGGGAGCCCAGAGGAAGGGCAGCCAAGTCGCCTTGGAGAAAAAGATGCAGGCCCAGAATTCCTTGAAGAGAGGACATTTGAGCTCAGAATTTATCTCAGGATTGCTCAATTTTAGCACTGGCAGTTTTGGCTGGATAAACCTTTGTTGTGGGTGTTGTTCTGTGTATTGTAGGGTGTTTACCAGCATCCCTGGCCTCTACCCAGTTGTGGCAACCAAAAGCAGCTCCAGACATCACCTAATCTTGAGAGCCACTGACTGAGCTATGTGAAGGTGGGTGGAAAAGTCTGGACACCACAAGAATTTCAGCTTTCATTGTAAGTAGTCCTTATGAGGTTTTTAAACAAAAGAATTGGGCTTTAGAAAGGTCACCATGCTGCTCTGTGGCTCATAGAGCAGAGGTAGCATCTAATAGTCATGTCCCCACCAACTTAACTTCCGATTAGACAGGAGATCATGGGCCAACCCCTGTCTGATCCTTCTCTGGACAGCATAACCACAAAGCAACCACGGGGAGGCCTTGGGTCTTCTCACTGGTCCTGCTTAGCTGTGTGCATACCATTAGTGTGTCTTACCTCAAGGGAACAGGGGATTCCTTTCACAGTGAGCAGTATGTGAACAAAGGGACTTTGAAAAGCATCAGAGAAAGATCCAGATGCCAGTTCCCATGATCCTCCATTGAAGATCTGACCATCAGGGAGGTTTGGGACCCAGAAGTAGAAGTTGTCTTCTGACCCACTGTATGTGAGGAGGCTGTGAGGAGAAGAGAGGGGCTCAGGTAAGGGAGTATTATCTTCAAAGACTGTCCCCCAGCAGTGCCTAGGTATGGATTGGTTCCATACGCTGGGAGAGGATTTCTATCTCTCTGGAGTGGCAATACAAGTAAAACAAATGATATGGACAACCAGCATCCGTTCCACGTCACCTGTTCGGAATGAATACGGTGTGGGCTTTAACAATAGCAGGACAAAGAGCTGTGAGCCAGGAGGAACCGGTTAGCCAATACTTTGATTTTATGTGGTATAGAATAGTGATTTCTTGCTTAAAAGAAGGCAGCAGGCGGCAAGGATCACCATTTCATTGAGTTATCACCATGCGACATTCTAGTCTCTCCGAGCATTAGCAGACCCTCACCCGAGCTCTCTTTAGAGAAGGCACCACTTTCCCAAGGCCACAAGTAGCAGGTGGTGTGAATGGGACTGACTCTAGTCTCCCCAGCTCAGCCTCTGTGCTGCCCAGTGCTGTTCCCTTCCATTCTCCGGAGACATTATTTTTTTTTTTTCAAGATCTGGTGAAATTAACAATATTTAAAGCCCTTTTGAAATAAAACCATGATTCTTAGGTAAAATATCAGAAACATCCCCAAGGATTTGTTCGAACAGATTGCGGGGCTCCACCTTTCAGAATTTCATTCCAGGAGGTGCCGATGTTGCTGGCCCAGGGATTTTAGACAACCTACTGGATGTATTATTTGTTATCTACATCTGGAGTGTGTGTTTGGATAAATAGCTCTCTGAAGCCCCCTCCCCAGCACACACACAGTTTAACCCCTGATCGTGGCTGCTCACGCCGGGCGTAATCAGCAGCCCCATCTCCTATTCTTAGCCTGCGCGTTAATGTGCATTATTCATGGTTATCGAGTTGGATAACTGTGGTTGAAGGCCTTCTATTTTTACAATAATTAAAGGGTTTAGGCAAAATAAGTTTAGTTGCTTATGGTGCCCTCAAGTAGCCTTGTGGGGTTGGGGGTAAAAAGCTGAGATCAGAATAAGGGGCCACAAGCCCTGTCCATGGTGCTGATGGGCGTATCAATTTTCAGTTCGAGGGATCTCACAGCCCCACGCAGGGATAGAATAGGATAGTCGGCATTTTCCCTCCAGTTTCTTTGGATGCTCAGGTGCCAGGCAAGTGAACAGGAGAGGAAGGGAAGGGGAAAAGGAATTGGGCCCATGACAGCAGAAGCAGTGGTGCTTAGGTCTTCATCTTCAAGTGTAGGACACAGAGAGAGGGGACCTGGATATGTCCAGCACTAATGTTAGCCCGAGGTCATTGGTCTCACACTGCACTGTGCAGGTCCCTCTGCTTCTCTCATGGTTATCAAAGTGCTCAATCAGGCTCACCCAAGCCTGGTGGTGGGTGTTGTGGAGGGCATGTATTGCATGGAGCACTAGGTGTGGTACATAAACAATGAATTCTGGAACACTGAAGAGAAATTTTTTTAAAAAGTGCCCAATCAGGGTGGCCAGGACAGCCTAGACTTGTGAACTTTGAACACAATAGGTTTGTTTAAACCTAGTTGTAGAATCTGAGACCATAACCCCATAAGCCTCATCTGTAAGTTGGCAATTACAATAGTCCCTGCCTCAGAGAGTTAATGTGAGAATTAAGTAAGATAGCAAATGCAGCTGATCTTGAGTATTTTCACATATTATAGTCCTTTGTCTACTATCCCAGAGAACTATGGGTGTTTGTATGCACATAATGGCATCAGCTGCACCCTGAGAAAATGCCTCTTATTCCCAGAAGCTAGCCCACAGCTTACTACTCTATAGCTCTCAGAGTCATCCTAGAAGTTCCTTCCTTAATGCCCACAGCTTAAGAGATACCATACAGCTTCTCAGACTTTGATGTGCATGCAAATCATGTGGGTATCTTGTTAAAATGCCCTCACTATTCAAAGTGTGGTCCACGGACCAGGGGCACTGGCGTCACCCGGGAGCTTGTTAGAAATGTAGAATCTCAGGGTCCACCTTGACCTGTTGAATCAGACTCTCTCTTCTAACCGGCCCCACAAGTGATTTGTATGCAGGTTCAATCCTGAGAAGCCCTGGCTCAGAGCGCTGCTAGGAAACATGCTCCGGTCCGGGGGGCTTAGAGGCACCTTATTCCTCGGTGCATTGTGAACGTGGTCTGTTCTCCTCCATGATCATTTCATATCTCAGAATACTATTTCTTAGCACTTACTGTCAGATTATTACTTTACCATGATTTTAATTCTTGTGGGACCTCCATGAGATAAATACTTCATTCTCCAGGTCAGCAGATGGGAGTTGGTAACTTTGGCCTTAGACAGGTAGTGTTAGCTTTCCAAATAACAAGGCTGGGATCAGACCCCAGATCTCTCTTCCTAAAGTATGTTAATGTTTCTCTGCCCGCAGTCATCACATGAAGGACCTTCACATCTTCCCAAGTCACTGCTCGGATGACCTACTTTTATCTTCTTCCCAAACAGATGAAACAAGTTCTAGCATAGTATCATTGCAAACTAATAACAAAGTGATTTCTCTGAGCTTTTAATAATGGAAGTGGACACTGAACTGAAGGGAACCAGGGAGTTTCCACATGGCTATTTCCACCCTACTCCACCAGGTCTCACCCCTGAGGTAGCTATGGGTGCAGACATTCCTTGGATCCCAAGAAGCTGAAAAGTAGGGTGGGGGGTGAATTTCTTTCTTGTTGTGAGCCTTCCACAGGGAGGATGGGGGAATATTTAGATGGGTTCTCAGAACCAGGGGGTGCCTGGAAAGATCAGGGGTGTAGACAGAGGAAAGAAGCAAAGTTCTAAACATGCATCCTAGCTGGCTGAGCAATCCTGGTGAAGAGACTCATGAGCTCCTCTTCCCTCCAGGATTAAAGTATTTTCCCTTATACTTGCATAGAACTGTTTAGCTTTCAGAGAGTTTCACATTCGTATCTGGTTCCATCCTCTTACTGACCTCATGAGTAAAGCACATTGGAAATTCTGATTTGTTTTACAGAAGAGAAAATGGGGGTTCAGATATCTCCCCCTTACCATGTTGCCTGATGTCATATACAACACCAGTATCCAAAACATTTTTATAAACAGAGTCTGAAAGCATTACCAATCCCTTTGTTACAAGCATGAACCTGAGTTGCAGAAGGTCAAGGGATTCTTCTACCCAGTTAATTTCTTTAAATTCGGGGCAGTTATGTACTTTTAAAATTAGCTGCATGAGTCAGTTGGACACCACCTTAAATGAAGGTTTGTGTCCAAACTGTTTGTCTTGAGCCACAATCTTCACCAATAGCAAGGACTAACCTAGCCATATAGCCCCTATGAGGCCCTGCCCTACACTCCTACCTGAAGGGTCTGTCCAGACCAGTTTCTAACAGGGGGACAGAGCCAGGACTCCTTCTTTATGGCAAATAGCCAGAATGTTTTTTTGCAAATGCTTTACCAGCCCCCAATAATGTCCACACCCACAACCATGTGACAGCAAAGATAAGTTTTGAGTTTCAGACTTGTCGGTAATAAGGTGCAGATTGAAGTGACTTACTCAAGTTACAAAGTAGGTTAGAGCTCCAAACTGAGCAGAGCTCTTCTGAACCCATGGATCTGTACCAGGGTTTGGCAAGGGTTATATAAACTGATCACCTGAAGGGAATGATTTCAAGCCCTTCTAGAATTACTGATCCTTGGATTCATATAAGATGATGATCAAAAATCTCTGGTGGAGCCCAGGATCTGCATTTTATTATTTTTAGCTATTCTTGAGGTTTCAATACAGTTACTATAGTGTTATATTAGTTTCAGGTGTACAGAACAGTGATTCCACAATTCTGTACATTGCCCAGTGCTTATCATCACAAGTGTGCTCCTGATCCCTTACCTCTAGTCCCCCACCCCCACCCCTTCCTAACCATCAGTTTGTTCTCTATACTTAAGAGACTTTATTTTTCCTTTGTTCACTTGTTTAAGTTCCACAGGAGTGAAATCACATAGTTTCAGTCTCTCTCTGACCGACTTATTTCACTTAGTGTTATACCCTCTAGGTCCACCTGTGTTTTTGCAAATGGCAAGATTTCATTTTTTATGGCTGAGTAATATTTCATTGTGTATATCTGCCACATGTTCTTTGTCCATTCATCTACAAATGGACAGTTGGGCTGCTCCCATAATTTGGCTATTGTAGATAATGCTGCAATTAACGTAGGGGTGGATGTATCTTTTCAAATTAGTGTTTTTGTGTTCTTTGGGTAAACACCCAGTAGTGGAATTACTGGATCATTTGGTAGCTTTATTTTTATTTTTTTTGAGGAACCTCCATGCTGTTATTCACAGTGACTGCGCCAGCCTGCATTCCCACCAACAGTGCAGGAGGGTTCATTTTTCTCCACATCCCCACCAACATTGGTTTCATCTGTTTTTAATTTTAGTCATTCTGACATATGTGAGATAATATCTCTGTGGTTGATTTGTATTTCCCTGTTGAGTGATAGTAATCATCTTTCCATGTGTCTGTTGGCCAACTGTATGCATCCTTAGAAGAAATGTCTATGTCTTCTGCCCATTTTTAAATTCTTTTTTTTTTTTTTTTTTTGGTGTTGAGTTGTAGAAGTTCTTTATATTGCATGTTAACTTCTTAATTGATGTGTCATTTGCAAACATCTTCTCCCATATGGTGGTTTATCTTTTTGTTTTGTTGATGGTTTCCTCTGCTGTGCCAAACTAGTCCCAATAGTTTAATTTTGCTTTTATTTCCCTTGCCAAAGAAGAAATATCTAGAAAAATATTTTTATGACTCATCTCAAAGAGACTACTGACTGTTTTCTTCCAGGAATTTTATGGTTTTTTAGGTCTCACATTTAGGTCTATAATCCATTATAAGTTTATTTTTGCATATGGCATAAGGAAGTGGTATAATTTCCTAGTACCGTTTGTTGAAGAGACTTTTCCCATTGCATATTCTTACTTCCTTTCTTGTAGATTAGCGACCATATAAGCGTGGGTTACTCAGCTCTCTGTTCTATTCTACTGATCTGTGTTTATTTTTTGTGTCAGTGCCATACTTTTTTGAAATCTGAGGTTATGATACCTCCACAGTTTTGTTCTTTTTCAAGGTTTCTTTGGTTATTTAGGGCCATTTGTGGTTCCATAAAAATTTTAGCATTATTTGTACTAGCTCTGGGGAAAATGTTGGTGTTTTGGTTGGATTTGCATTAGATCTAGATCACTTTGAATAATACAGACATTTCAACAATGTAAGTTCTTCTGATCTATTAAGTATGGAATATATTTCCATTTTGTTGTATCATCTTCAATTTCTTTTATTAGTGTTTTATAACTTTTAAAGCATAGGCCTTTTATCTTCTTGGTTAAGTTTATTCCTAGGTATTTTATTATTTCTGGCACATTTGTAAATGGTATGGTTTTCTTAATTTCTCTTTCTGCTACTTCATTGGTATAGAGAATTACAATAGATTTCTGTATATTGATTTTGTATCTAGTAACTTTACTGGATTAATTTATCAGTTCTAGCTATTTTATCAGTTTTTGGTGAAGTCTTTAAGGTTTTTCTTTATATACTATCAGCAAATAGTGAACATTTTACTTGTTATAAATTTGAATGTCTTTTTTTCTTGTCTGCTTGCCATGTCTAGGACTTCCACCACTATGTCAAATTAAAGTCATGAGAATAGACATGCTTATCTTATTCCTGATCTTAGGGGAAAAGCTAGGTTCTGTGTTTTAAAAGCTCATGGACAATCTTCATGCACAATTTTGAAAAACACCATCAGTACCATTTGACTTCCACATAAATGTACCCCATCATGTGTATTTTTCTCAAAAAATTTTCTCTCTCAACTTCCACTGCCTGCAATAATGTTCAAAACAGTAGGTGACCGTCAATGTACTTGGTTATTTTTAACTATGCCATTAGTGTGTGGCTGACATGACTTCACCATAATCTCCTTTGAATACCACAATAATTGTCAAAGACAGGGACTGGTGTGCCAAGTGAGCAGAGGTGATGCTAAGGCATAGGAAGCATAAGGATCTCCCATGCAGGCATCACAGCTATATAAGAGATAGGTAGACCCTGGATTTGAATGCAGAACAATCAGATTCCAAAGCTCAAAATTTTGGGGCTAAAATGCCCCAAATGACCATGCATTACACAGTGCTTAGTACATGGGTTTGCTTAATAGGTATTTATTGCCTGGCCAAATCACTTCATATTGGGTAACTCACTTATTCTCCACATTAGAACACAGGGAGCATAATACCAGCAGAAGGGATTGTGCACAGAAGGTGCCATGAGGCGTAGAGGACATGCAGTACAGAGTAGCTGCCCATTAAGTGCTAATCCCTCCTGACCTCCTGGTCCTGTATTGTACCTGCCTGTTCAAAAAGGTGTTTGAGCCAAGCAGAACTGCACTCAAGGAGGAGAGGAGAACTTTACACCCCAAGAGATACAGGTATCCTTTCCTGGAACCATCTGGCAGGCCTAGGCAGGTCCTGCCTCCTTTAAGGCCCCTCCCCAAACAGGAAACAGAGTATTGAGGACCCCATGGAGCCTCTGAAGCAGGTGCTGTTCACAGCTCTCCTGCAGGGCTGCACATGCTGGCAGCCTGGCATGGGGCACCTGGTTGGGACAAGCTGTGACTCTGTGAGCCACTAACTACTCTAGCAGTAGCTGCTTGTCAGGGCATCTCCCAGGTGGCTTCTGCATCACAAACAAGACCAGAGGCCAGAAGCTGGTGGTTGCCTGCAATCCTTGGCATCCCTTGGTTTATAGATAATCCCCTCCAATCTCTGCCTTTACCTTTTATGGCTTTCTTCTCTATGCATGCAAACCCTATGCATCTGTGTTTGAGATTCCCCTCTTCTATACAGACACAAGTTCCTGAACCGGGACCTTGAATCGCAGCTCACCGAATCCAACAGGACCTCATCTCAGCTTGATCACTCTTATGAAGGCTGTTTCCAAAGATGGTTATATTCACAAGTACCCACGATTACGGTACTTTGGACATCTTTTTGAGGGACACAATTCATCCTTCTAGTCACTAGGGATCGATTGTTCTTAAGCCTGAATCCTTGGGGAAGGCAAGTAGAGTTCTAGATTTTTTTTTACCTAGCATATGGAAACATATTTAGAGAATTTTAGTTAGATTATATATCATGGATCCCCTGATTTCATAAGAGGATCCACTTCCCACATAAAATCTGGGAAATAGAAAGA
The DNA here is from genome assembly GCF_022355385.1 of Mustela nigripes. Lineage (NCBI taxonomy): Eukaryota > Metazoa > Chordata > Mammalia > Carnivora > Mustelidae > Mustela > Mustela nigripes. Next base: position 193,656,049 of record NC_081559.1, on the reverse strand, counting down.
CATTGAGTATTGATCAAAGATAAAGGGGACCAAGCACCCACACACGGGGGTTGCATATCCTGATTGATTTCCTTAAGGTGGTAATTGTTCCTTAGGTCATGGTTTAGTTCTCTCATAAAACATCCTCAAAGTGACGTGATTGTATAGGGGAGTTTAAAGATGTGATACTATTAACTGATAGAATGTATTTATTTTTATCACAGCAACTAAGTGAAGTGGATATTATCTCTGGGTAATAAACAGCTTGAGGAATACAGATGAAGCAACTAGTTATGGACACACAGCTAATAAACTGTAAGGGGGGATTTAAAATACAGGTCGTTCACCCACTGAACTCGGAGCACATTTAAAGGGATGGGGAGCACCTCTCACTGTATAGCTGGCTGAATGAGTTTGGTTGGGTCACTTCTTCATCCCCAATAGTATGAAGACTAGCGTCACTTGCTCGGACAGGATTTTTAAGGATCATTACCGGTAAAAAGGTCCTGTGAGCTCTGAGCGGATGGATGCATACACTGAGGGGAGAGAGGAGAGATTTTCCAGAGTGACCTGTTGTAGCTATAGCTCTTTTGTCAAGAACTAGAACAGGTGTGGAAGATCACTTACATATAAAGAAAAAAAATCGCCTCTCAGTAGTTCAAGGAAATGCAGTGAAGTTACTCTGAAACATCTCCCAGCTGAATCTGATTAGGAGAAGGTGACGTGGGATGGTTTGATGGAGCCGGATTTTAGTCAGGCTGTGGGTCTTCCTGTGTAGTCAACCCTAAGGAGAGTGGTCATTAGAATTTCTGGAAGTTTCTTCCAAGGAGTAAAAATTTCCTCTTAGCCCCTCAATCAGCTCTTCCTCAATACGTATTTCTGAATTTTTTTTTTAGTAGCTATAGTACTTAAAAATGGCAAAAATAAATGTTAGACCCTTGTGAGCCAGAGAATAATGCCTAACACCTTCCTCCAGCCACATCATACGGCTTCTGTGTATTGGTTCCAGGACATGCTCTTAGGCATTTCAGTTTTTACAGAAGATCATGATACACGTTTAATTTTGTATCTTGTTTTTTCCTGCTTACTCCACAAGTCTTTTTCTACGTTGCTTTAGACTCATTTAGAAGTATCAGTCCGTTGCATGTGTGTACTATAATATACCCATTTCTCTATTATTTAAGGTTTTCCTAGTTTTTCCCCATTAAAAATAATGCCTCAGGAAATTTATATAGATGTTGCTTTTCTTTCTCAGACATAGAATTATATCTCTAGGCTCAGATCCCAGAAGTGAATTATTGGGTGATAGACTATGAGTATTTGTGTGGCTCTGGAAGTGCTTTGTCAAATTGCTTTCCCAAAGAGTCATTACACTAAAGCGAGACTGGCAGAGGGTTTTGTCTCCCCTTCCACCAGCAATCGTGTTGTTTTCTCCTCTAATCATTGATATTTTGAGATTCAGAGAATTCTCATTGTTTCAGTTGGAGGTCGTGCTCATTGGTGAGATTTGCTGCCATAACATATAGATTTGCTTCATAGTTAGGATTCCCTTAAGTCCTATGTTCTTTACATGTGAGACCTCTGAGTGGTATCTGGCATCACGGGAGACCCAAGCACAAGGGAGCCTGGTCACAAGGTGATTATAGTCACAAGGTGATCGCACAGATATGGGGGTCCACATAGTGGGGCAGGGACAGGAGCCTCATGCTCTATGGGGAGGAGGTTCTAGGGAATTGAAAGGTGACAGAGAGGTAGGAGGAGCACCAACACACAGGGTCCATGCAGTGTGGTATGTTCAGTTGTCACATATCCCAAAAGGGAGACAAAAACCTAGGAATGAGGAGTTAGAGTGGCCACCACTTGAAGGTATAGACTTGTCCCCTAAACTGGAGACTGTGGCAGGGACATAGTCACTTGCTCTGTCTGGGATACGTCTCCTGTGCGTCTGGCCCCAACAGCCAGTACCCGCCATGAATGGAGCCCACTGGGGCTGGGGACATGCAGGCCCAGACATCAAGACCCAGTGGCTCAGTGGGAGCAACTGGCGTTCTCAGAGGAGATGCCACAAATAACGTGGGGTCACATCTGAAGCTCCCAGAGCTTAGCACACCCATTGTCCCATGGCACACTCCTGCTAAGGATGTGTCAGATTAGTTAGCTACCTGCTAACAGACAGTAGGGAGGTCAGCACATCTGCAATTGGAAATATCCTGGAATCAGGCCATGTGCCAAGGGTAAGGAGCAGAGGGGCTGGGATCAGATGAGAGGCAAGACACTTGTCAGCTCAGGGAAGCCCTTGAAGAGTGGAAGGCTGATGCTGGCAGCACGTCTAGTGGCTGGAGCCACAAGTTCATTACTGAAGGAAGAGTCAGAGGGACCTCTGGGTGTGTTGTACGTAGAAGGCATGCTTACAGAACTGTCCTTATGTCTCCTCTGGTCTCTCAGCAGGAATCCAGTCTATGTATATAGACTTGGAAAAGCTAAACTAGGATCTTAGAGTCACAAATCTGAGCATGATAAAGCTGATAAGGAGATGAAGAGCCACCCAATTAAAATCCCATGTTTAGAGACGGAGGGACTGAATTTTGCTGCTCAATACCACACTGAGTTAGGAGAGGCAAGCTTGTATGCTCGACATCTCCCATCTCCAGCTCTGGACATGACTTTGGGGGCCAATCCAGCACTCTACCCTCTGAGAGGCCACAGAAGACACCCACCCCCTTGTCAGACTCATTTACCTGCCTTCTTCTGCCACCCACTACATGCCCTTGGTCAGTCCAGGATACTCATTTTCTATATTTAGCCTCCAAATCCACAGTGGCCCTAGGGAGTTGTAGACTCTCTCCAGAAGTAGAGAATCGCTGGAAATGTGTACAGAACAGCCATACCCATTTGTGGTTTGCCCTAATGGCACATGGGCATTTCCAGGTTAGGGGACTCCCAGTCTGTGTCCTGGGAGACAGGGATACATCATGGTGGTGCAGGAGGCCTCACTGCCCCAGCCGGGACACACCCTCAGCTCTGCAGTCAATGTGTCTTGTGATATGAAGGGATCCATCTATCTGCATACCTCAGTTTTCCCATCTGTCTGTCAAATGGGGTGCTTATGCTAGATGCATAGATAGGACAGACAATAAACAGGTGTTTTCTTGGGAACAGTTTTGGTTTCATTCTTCAGCAAGAATGAAAGTTTCATCTCTTCCTGGAAGAGATAGGGTGTTGGGCAAGTGTTCCTGCGCTACCTTGGCAGAAAGCTGGCTGTCGTCCATCCCTGGATCTGCTTCCCAGCAGCCAGGTAGGGAAGGCACTTCTACCTCCCCAACTCTTAGAGTTTTTTGCCTGCCCTGAGGATTAGATCCACATAAGATGAACCAATGGGAGAAAAAGCATGCATATTTAATACAAGGCTTACTTGATGTGAAGACTTCCTAAGGAAAGGCCCAAAGAAATGGCAAAACTTAAAGGATTTCTATTAGGTTGAACAATGAGGTAATTGTGGAAAGTAACCAAACTCTATGGAGAGGCTAAAGGGAGATCAAAACTGTTCTGACAAGGTCTGTTTTATAGACTTCTCTGAGTCTCAACTTCGCATCTTTGGTCAGAATGGGATTTTCCTTCCCAGATGGTTCAGATGCCTTTTCACATGGGAATTCATCCCCTGCTTTAAAGGAGAGATTGCTGGTTTTCGCTCAAAATGGTCAACATGCCAGAGAGATTTGGGGGCAGCAAGTTCTGAACTCCTTTGGCAGCATTCTAGGAGGTTTGCTGCCAGGAAAGCAGAGTTCAGCGCCCATTTCAGGACATTTAAAAAGATGCAAGTCTGGGCACAGCAAGATGGGCAGGACCTCTCTTTGGGTCAGGGAATCCTGCTTTGGAGGGATCACACGAGCCTGACAGCCAAGGGGAGAGTAGGCTTTGCTGACAAACTGAAATCCCGTGAAAGCTAACTTGACAAATTCCAGAGTATAGCGGATATCACAGCAAAGAATCTACTTGCCAATTTGGCTAAACTTTGTATGCTATGGATCTCTCCTCTTTCTAGGAAAATCTGTTTTGCCTAAAAAAAGTTTTGCTAGTTGGTGACTAATCAGTGTTATAAGGAACAAGGTTTTCTAAGGTGTTCAGCATCTAACTTGGTGGTAGGAAGCTCAGATAATAGGAATCATGTGATAGGAAGTTCTCCTAAAATGCTGAAAGCGTTGGCTTTGGAGTCAAAAAACCTGAACTTGCCCTGACCTGGCCTCTTACAAGAGCTCGCTTTGGACAATCTACTTTAGGCCTCTAGTTGCCCACCTCAAAATTAGAGAGTACTTACTGACCTCTGAGATGGACGGAATGTTAAATCAATAAAGGAGTGGGACAAATAGCATAGCTGGTACCTGGTAGATAGTCCACGGACATTCAGCAAACAGCAGTCTAGGGTTTGGAAGGGCTGTGATCACAGTCCACCTGCTACTGTGGACATCCTCAGGTTTTCTTTTGGTTCCAGCTCTTCCTTATTTGGAAGTGACTGCCCTTCTGAGGACTCTCTCTAGCATCACCCTCTATGTTTTGGTGGGGATTTCAAGTAAGCTCTTATCACAGGCTTTTTGCTGGTTTTCTGGGTGAGGGCCTAGGCGCCGAGGAGACAGATTCCCTTGTTCTGTTCCCTAACTACCTACTGACCCCAAACTCTACAACCCTAAACACTGGATCTCAGAGATCCCTGTACCTTCAGCAAAAGGATTGACATCTTGAGATTTCAGCCTCCTGGTTCTCATGTTGGTAACCAGTGCTGAATTATGAAGTTCTGGCTATGGTTTCAGGAAAGATTATTTTTATGACCTGTTTGTTATATAATTTCAACTGAAAATAAAGCTTTCTTAGGACATGGCATCATTTTTTGGTGCTTTGTTGGTCACAGACATGGTTTGCCTGGTGACATTGGAGAGCAAGGCCATCTAAGGCAACATCATGTAGTTTCTTCTTTAAAAAACACTTTGGATTAAGTTGCAGACTGCCTGGTAAGATTATAGATTTCTTGTTTTCTACATGTGGGATTGCAGTTGGGTTTGTGTGGACTCTGCTTCTAGAGGAGTCTGGAGGTCACTACTGTCATCCCAGCATTCTATGGAACTTGAGTCATTGCCATTTTGTGGGGTGGCAATTAAGTGATTGCATTGGAGTCAGCCAAAGCAATTCATTAGTTTGTTCATTTCTTAAGTGCTCATGTGGACTTTCCTGTCCTTATCAGATAAGGATTGTGCTCTCAGTCTAAAAGAAGGGGCAAGAGATGCCACCTGCAGGGTACAGCGAACTCGGAAACCCAGGAGAACAGATAGAATTGGTATAAAGTATTAGTTGAGAGAGATCATTTCTGGACAAGAGGAGGCATGGTATAAGACAGGTGAACCATGCTCACGGTGGCCGTTGAATTGGGTTGTGACGACATTTATACCATGCCCCGTTGCCTGCATGCCGTGCCCTGCTGTCTGGGTGTCTGGCAATTTTCTGATGGTAGCTTACAAATTCTCGCATCCAGGGGCTGCCCTGCCATTTTACAAGCAAGTTGCTTGGAGATGTTAGCAACTTGTCCCATATCACCATGGAGACAGGGGGTGGGTCAGGGGCTGCAGCACTGATTTAAGCAGGATGGGGACAGAGGCCATAGGGCCTGGGTTAGGACTGGGGTAAGTGCAGCCGATTCTGGGTGAGGGGCTCTGCCCCTAGGCGGTGTTGACCTACTGATTGTTTTGAGCTTAAGGTAGAGAAACAAATTCAAGAAAGCCACCTACTTCTGCCCCAAAGCAGGTCTTAAAAAATGTTCTGCTCTTCCTAAGGGAGAGTGGGCACCTATTTCAAGGGAATTTATCAGCAGAGATGGGGGGGGGACACCACCAATCAGGGCTTATACAAACAAGTCTACTAAAGTAGTCTTTCTGTCCCCAACCCAATCCCAGTCCTTATGTGTTTGTCCATGTGTTTCCTAGTTGTTGTCCCACAGCTTCCCGCGCCCTGGCCAAGCCGCACTGGCAGGTCCCATCCCCATGGTAGATCACCCTGTGTGCAAGAGGGTACAGAAGCTCTGGGGACTGTGTTTTTTTTTTTTTTTTAAAGATTTATTTTAGAAAGAACATCAACAGGAAGGATGGGGTAGGGGGAGAGAATCCCAAGCAGACTCCCTGCTGAGCACAGAGCCTGACGAGGAGCCCCATCCCAGGACCCTGAGATCATGACCTGAGGTGAAACCAAGAGTTGGTCACTCAACCAAGCCACCCAGATGCCTCAGGATTAACAGCTCTTTGGGTCTTCTTTTTCCTTCTGAAAACTCCACTGTATACGTAGAGATGTTAGATTTGCATGTTTGTCTCCTGTTCATCTGTGTCATAACAGCTTAATTCTTAGAACCTAAGAGGCTAGAAGTTTCTTTCTCCTCCACCTTATTGGGAAACAGACATCAGGCAGGTCTTCATTTTCAGTACTCTAATGGTTGCTAATTTCCCAGTTTTGTTTACAGAGGCTGTATGTGGCAGGAAGTTGAAGAAACAAGCACACAGACCCTCCTGGGCATGAGGTTCACTTACATATACCATTCACACTCCTTCACCCAGGCACAAGACATTCATTTAACCTTCACCCCATGTTCAGGATGTTCAGGAACATGGGGATATTCAAGAATGGAGACAAAGTTGATTGGCTGTCAGTAGAGGGAACTTACCACTCTGAGCCAAGATCCAACCAGTAAACTCAATTGGACTATTCTGGTAGAAGGTACTAGAATGTTTACTACCCAGTCTTGGAATCTAGGGAAGAGAGGGGTCAAACACTATGTTCAAGTCCACACAACCAGTAAGGTGTAGAACCAGGGTCAGTTGTTCTAGTTCTATCACTATTGTTCTGCGAGTTAGGAGTTATTCCTTGAAAGATTTCTATAAGCACTGAAGAATGAGTAAAACTTCTAGTTTAGGAGCTGGCACCTAGCAGGAACAAAAAAGCACAGGAACATAGCTTACTTTACTGTAGAAGTATACACAGCTCCCCAAACAGAATGTTGGGGTCAAGGATACCATAGCAATCTTGTAACCTGACTTCCTTGCTGTACAAGAAACAGTCTCAGTGACGGATGTTGGCAGGGGGCTGTTCTGGTAGGGGTTAGGTATTGACCCAACTTGGGCTAATGCTCAGGTCTCTGGACTGAGGGTCCTTTGTTACTTCTACTACATCATGCTCTCCCCTTCCCCCACCCCCATGTCTTTCCCCCAGCTCCTGCCACACATGACAGCTCTGCAGCTTTTCTGTTCCCCCTCTGTACCACTTCTGCTCTGTGCTCTCCTGTCGCCTACATTGACTCAGTCACTAAACATTGACTAGATACATGTTTGCCATGTGCAGGACATTATGTTGGTACAAGCAAATCAACTGTGATAGCTCAGGCCTTTGCAGAGTTCTGGGTTCTGTGCTACAGGGTAGGATTTCAAACATCCTGGAATTTGAGTGATTTTAGGTGTGGTGTGCTCTGTGTTGGCCTCAGACATCATCATTCCCTCCTCACCCCCGCTGCTGATTCAAGCCATTGCAGGCTCTTCTGCTGATGACTCTGGTCTTTTTCCTTCTCCCCTTCCCCTCCAGATGGTAGTCTCTCAGCATCAATTCCCATGCAGGAAATCAGGGCTCCTTGGAGAAAGAGGATTACTAGTCTGGACAAGGAAAAGTTCAAGAGGAGCCTGGAGCCGTTTGTGCCAGAATTCAAGGAAGCTCTCAAAGAATATCAGATCTTATCAGAGGGACACAAGAACTGACATAAAGGAGCTCCTGTGGCCACAGATGGAAACTCCTTGTAAAATGGGATTTTAAACTGCAAACCACACCCAATAATTATGAATTCATAATGACGCACTCATACACACAATTCCTTAAGCATTTGACTCTAGCGCATTAGAAATTATAAGAAAACATGTAAGCATAATTCTATCATTTCTTTCTTTATTTTTTATTTATTTTTTAAAAATTTCAGTGTTTCACCACCTGGTACCCTGACCTCCCACCCCCCCCGCCACCTCAAACCCCTCAGATTGTGTTTTCAGAGTCCATAGTCTCTCATTTCTATCATTTCTGAACAGATTGTATTTCATGGTAAACAAATAGCCCTAGTTGAGGAAACTGAGATTTTGAATAATTTTGGAAGGAATGGTAGAATCAGATTAAATCAATTATCCATCAATGAAACCATTAGATGCATTGATAAGATATTTTATAATGGAGAATTCAGGCAGACCTGCCTGCACCACCGACCAGCATACTTCGTTATCTTCAGATATTATTTGCCTTCTGATGTGTTGTCATGTGAAGCACAGAAGCACTCAAAGTGTTTATTCCCAAAAGTCAGGCTTCATTAGATTGGAGTTTAGTAGAAACAAGGTTCCCATTGGCCAAATTCTGCCTGTGTCCTGACTGTGTGTATGGCCGGCACACTAAGAGTGGTTTTATTTACAACCTTTCGGTTGCAGAACCTAAGAATGTGTCAGGAGACCACATAGGGCCTCCGAAGTCTGAAACACTTACTTTTGGGGCCTGAAGAGTAAAAGGTGGTCCCGAGGTTTCTGGGAAAATTCAAGGGTTGTCAGTAGTAGGAGGGTAGCACATGGATTCAAGTAGGCAAACTCAGAATGTGGAACACGGATACTTCACCTGTTTCTGTAATGGTCAGTGGAAAGAAAAAGTGGAATAGGGATCTGGATTCCTAGAGATAGAACAACACTCGAAGGATAGAGCATTGTCCTAGGTGGGCATCTGCTTCCTGAGTTTAAAAAATATATATATTTGACAATAGGAAAATGTAAGGATTCTTAATTTTATAGTTGATTATATGGCATATCAAAATTTTACAAAATAGACATTTTTCTTCAAGTTATGTAATGAAGAAGTGACCTATTTGGAATTTGCTTAAAAATACTTCAGTGAAGCAAGAAATAAGAGGGAAAGCGAAAAAAAGAGAAGATGAAGCAAATGTGTGAAAATACTGATTGTTGAGGCTGGGAGAATTTTTTTTTTTATTACAAAAACTCTAGAACTTTAAATATAGTGGATGGTGTTTCCTTCATTTAACAAATTAGTGTTGCAATGATTAGTTTTATGTGTCCCCTTGATTGGGCCATAGTAGACCCAGTATTTGATTACACATTTCTCGGTCTGTTGAGGGTTTCTGGAAGAGACTGGCATCTGAGTTGGGGACTGTGTAAAGATGGCCACGTGACATACGCCATACAGTCACTGTGCTCCTTGTATCGGTGAAGGGCTGGCTAGCCGGTGACGGGGTTGGAAGTTACACGTGCCTAAACAGCACAGGGTCCTGTTTACCAAGGTTGATTGGATGATTTTGAGCCTCTGACTTATCAGCCTGTTGCTGGCAACAGGAACCAAAGCCAAGCCCTGTAATAGCACCATTACTCTAGGAAACCAACTGGGACATACAGAGTGTGACGAGATTGGTCTATCATAGATGGGGCTGTGGCTTATGCCCGATCCTCTATGTTCTGCGGATGGGTTGGCCATTCCTATGGGTCTTGGGCAGTGTTCCTTACCAAGGTAATTCTGAGTGTCTGCTCCACTGCCTTGGACCTTATACCTCATTAGACCAGGGTACCCACTTCACAAAACAAACAGGACAATGATCATAGGTAGACAAGTTGTAGGACATATTGTGAGACTGAAGCATGGCCCACCCGATGAAGCATGAATAGCCATGAGTGGGGAGAGCTTTAGTGTAACCCAGCCCCAGTCTCCAGGATGCAGTAGGTGCCCTGAAATGGACATGATAACTATTCCCAGATCTACATGGTTTTCCCTACCAGGGACGTGAATGGGTGGAAGCCAGTGGGACCACACTTAATATCACTCCAAATGTCTCACTTGGCACATTAGTGTTTATTGCCACAGTTGCCACGGTAAGTCTGGGCTTTGCAGGATTAGAGGTCCTGATCACCCACCCAGTGGGGAATAATTTCACTGGGAGGGGGCACAATAGGTAAGCTATGGCTTTCGGGAACTTCAGGCTGCTTAGGCCAAGAGATTGGCAGACAAGAAGAGGGGTCACTGTCTTGCTCAGAATGATGAGTCCCAGTCAGGAGATGGGACAGCTGCTCTGTAAAGGGAGCAGGAAAGAGTATAGTGGCACCCAAGGAACCCATTTGGCTGCTTCCTGGAGTTCCTTTGCTTAGTTGGGATAGCTAATGGTAAGCGCAAATGGATTCAAAGCCTCAGGGTGAGAGTCTGGACCCAACAGAGGTGCCAGGTAAGAATGACAATGTCCAAAATGGAGAGCGGGAAAGAGTCGTATCAGTTGTGGGTTCAAATATGTTCTGTGGTGAGGATGTGGTTCATCCTACTAACCTTCCTTCTCCAACTTTCTTCCAGGAAGACAGGCCCTTGGGATCCTGGAACAGCTGCCCCTGCATCAGTGTGAAGACCATCCTGCTCACACAGCCGCTCACTCACAGGGCAGGGATGGGCAGTGTGCCAGGACTTTCCCTGTCACCCAGCAAGCCCCACTTGCTTCTCCCTCCTGCCAGTGGTGACCCTGAGCCTTCTCTTATGAAGATTCCACATACCACACTGGGCTTGCTTCATGGAGGACACACCCTGATCTGGCCTTCATCCAGTACTGCTGGAGTGCAGAGCATGATCACGTACCCATCATTAGGATTTGTGGCCCCACCTTAGGGAAAAAGTGGTTTAACATAGTAGGTTAGAATCATATTCCCATCTCAGAAGTTACTTGCAAGAACATCATTTCCCTCTAATCTATGAGGAAACGGAGCTCAGAGAGGAGGCAAATCAATGTTTAGTGACGAAGAGCTGTTCCAAGTGACTATCCTAAAAAAGGTTTTGTTTTTTGTTTGTATGCTGAGTGTCTATTAGCTAATAAATCCTTGTGTAGAATTTTACAAGTCATACATCTGATTCATGAGTTCCTTCCTTTGAGCCATATGAAAATCTGGGGAGACCAGCAAGTCTTTCTTCCAGCCTCGTAATGAGGAAATTGTAGCTCATTCTTCTCTCCTACTTTACCTGTTTCCTCCTCCACCTCTTGTAGCCCACACAGTTCCTGAAAAATAATCATGATGTGAGCTCTAAAACCAGACTTAATCCTTAGTGAACCCAAGAAGATGTATGTATCACCACACCATTTGTATATTTTGGCACTTTAAGGGATACATCAATGAATTAGCTAAAGTCTCTAAAACTCAACTAAAGTAATTGCATGTAAAATTTGCAGGCTGTAGAGCACTATGCAGATGAATGGACAACAATGAACCCTAAAAACACAGGGATGTTCCTAAGCATTCTGGAATTCCTAAGTCTTCCCAAGTTTTCAAGGTAACAGAGAAATAAGAATGTACAACAGCATACTCCATGCGTGGTGAGATGCAGCCCTACATTTGAGACCAAGAGAACGATTTCCATCCAGATTCACAGATGGGCACATTAGGAAAGATTCAGCATGGTAGGCTGGAGGGTAGTTTGGAAGCTGAAAGGGTACCGAGAGCAATAGGGCTGACCTAAGATGGGTGGACCAGAGGAGCATCCCTTGAGCAGTGACCTTCACCTGAATTCCAGTGGGACGCTGACTCAGACTAGTTCCCAGCACATGCTGAAAATAAAGCCTGCTTCTGACACTTTTTGGAAGCACACAGGCTAGATGTTATAAACAGTCCATCTGCTCAGAAACCTCAGCTTCAGCAGGAGGACTGGAGATGTTAGCGTTCTCCCGCTCTCCCTCCCCCACCCCACACTGTTCACCTCTGGGGTGTCATGACTGGCTCTCCTTCTAGGTTTTTCAGCGCTGGGTTTATATCACTATTTTAAAAATAGCTCTTAAACCTGAAGATTCAGGATACATCTGCAAACTTGTCAGGATTTTAATGTACTCCACCCTCTACTGGACTAGGGAAGGTGGTGGTAAACCCAAAAATAGAGGTTTCACTTGAAGCCATGTGGTAGTGACTAGATTTCTTATTACTGCTGTTGGGTATGTGTGTATGCATGTGTGCGAGGGAGTTAGTGATTGTATTTTTTGCTTAACACACACTTTCCCTTATTTATTGATGTTTACCTCACTCCTGTTTAGGAAACAAGAGAGGGCAGAGATGGGAGTGTGGGGTAGGGGACACTTTTTCCGGGATAGTCATTAAAGTATTAGAAATTCCTTGGGGCACCTGGGTGGATCAGCTGGTTAAGCATCTGCCTTCAGCTCAGGTCATGATCCTGGGATCCTGGGATTGAGCCTCCTATTGGGCTTCCTTCTCAGCAGGGAGTCTGCTTCTCCCTTCCTCTCTCTGGCCCTCCCTTTCATACACTCTATCATAAATGAATAAAATATAAAAAATAAAAAAAGACCTTGTTAATGGGGAAAAAAAACAGAGAGAGAGAGAGAGAAAGAAAGAGAAAAAAAAAAGCTTGATGTTCACAACATACAGAAAATAGTTTCCTTACCATTAATCTATTCAAATGCTCTTTGTTTGTACTGGTGGGAAGACTGAGGCACTGAAGGTCAAGGGGACTTATCCATGGCTACCTGGCAGATGACTTTAGGGACAAAGGCACAGGACTTAGGTTATCTTCACAGAAGTGAGATGGGCAAGCACAGATCCGAATACTGGGCTGCCCACAACTTTGCGCAGTGTTGGGAAAACACCTCCAGCTAAGTGATCACCATGAAAATTTCACATAGGTAATGGGAATATAAGTAGGAAGAAAAAATTCTGACCTGAAAACTTGCTCACAAGGTCTCTGAAGTACATATTAAGTGACTTGCTCAGTTTCCCCATCTCTGAGACAGAACAATAAAGATTGCACATGCTCTTGCATCCCTCTCCCTCTTTCTCTCCCCCGCCTGAGAGAGAGAGAGTGAGGCCAATACACAGTGATGAACTCACTCAATGCTGAGGGCAGAAAAGCCACCATGCCAGAAGGGGAGATTGCCGTGTGTGGTTGGATTGACGTGCTTTGGGGTCCCACCTGCATGGACTGAAAGCCACACAATGGCTGAAGCAAAATAGGCCAAGGAGGGTGGGACATCCTCCTGAAAGTAAGGAGACTTTCAACTTCCAGCCATGGTTAGTCACTAGCTATGGTCACTGAGGGAGAGGAGAACTTTCAGGCACCCACAGCTACCCGGGATGGAGTCAGAGTTGGCCCAGCAGCAGCCCAAGGAGTTTGCTTTGAGAAAGTCCACTATCATACAGTTACTCACCTGGATTTTGAAGAGGTTATTCGAGGCTACAATGGCCCCAACAGCTCCCTAAATCTTTGAGAGTGGCATTCCCCTCTTCCATTCTGTAGGAGGCTTTATGATGACTATCCTGGCTGAGATGGGTCCATTTTATGCATCCCACTGGGCCTTTCCTACTATAATAGCTCCTAACCCACAGGTCAAAGAACTAGTGGGCCTTTGATCTATTGCTAACTCTGTCTACCCTGATTATACATTTGGGAATTGGGGCAGTGGTCATTGGGTTCTATTCTTGGTCAGAGCTGGGTCAGAACTCCATTTATCACCTGACCTCCATAAGCTGGTACCCTTCAGGGGTCCCAAAGCCCTCCAATGAACCAAGTCAGTTCACATCTATATCCCAAATCTCTACAAACAAGCAAGCGCTCTTTCCCATCCAGTCCTTTGAGAAGGATGGAGAAAAATCCCTATTAGAGGTGTTTCAGATTGTTTAGGTCACTAACTTTAGGTGTTATGACGCTGCTAGGTCCATTCTCAAGGTGAACTTTCCCTTTTGATACATATGCTCTCAGACTAAACTGGCTCAGTTCTAAAAATTGAGAGTGGCTAAGACTTCCCTTTAGCCTCCTGCTCATTCTGCCTTTCTTTTTTAGCATACTCATGTATGCCCATATATATTTTCAAACACACATATATACACAATTTCTTTGTTAATTAACTTCCTATCCATCTGGTCCTTATGAACTCCATGGTGTATTGGATTCCTATGAGTAAAGGCCCTTGGTCGTCACTGGGTCTCACCATCTAATATGATTAGTTAGGTCTTGACTTTGATATTTGTAGTCCCTCCATGCCCTCTGCTACTCTGTATCCCACCAACCCGCTAACACCAACTCTGTAACAGCACCTCCTAACATCACCCTCTATCACAAGAGGACAGCTGCCACTGAGTTTCAACAATGCCAGTGCCCTCTCCTAGCAGGCTTAGTTGAGAACAGCATCTTCTGGATCCTTCTAGAAACCAGCTGATGGGCATAGTAGGCTCACACACATCCTTCTAGTGTGCCTTCTTGCCTGAGCCTCTGACCACTTCCTTAAGACTGAGAGAGTTCTATCATCTTTACCTCATTCCACTTGACTCCCCCACCCCCACCACTTTCAGAACCCCTCCCAACATGCAGTAAAGTTGTTCCCAAGGACATTTGCCAAGGCATTAGAGCCCAAGCCATGGGAGAATGCTCTATGTCAACACTCATTCTTCCTCACCTTTTCACCTTTTTCTGGCCCAGCACCCTGATATACTCTCAGGTGTACCTTCCCAGTTCCTAGTAATACCTTCGGGTCAGATCTTGCAGCTGTTCTGATAAATCTGTTACTCTTTGAACACTGTCAGTATCACCCCGATTGGGTCATGAGGCTTGACCTTTGTTATTGAATCCAGGAGCAGAGACAGGGCAGATATCATGCAGGGAAGATACCATGGTTCTCTCAAGTGCCTGCCTCAGTTGAGCTTCTACATAGACCATCAGTAAAAGGAGGTGGGCTAATGTCCTCCAGAGGAAGGGTGAGTGGCCTCATTCTGCATGCCCAGAGTTCAGGCGATCTAGGTTTTGCATGATGTCATGTCATGCCATGTGGATGTCATGGGCATCCACACAGATCCCCATCATAAGGGTCAGGTTGCCATTCCTCTACTCTCGGGGCCTTGGCTTGGGCAGAGTTAAATTTCCCAGGCTGAAAATCGAGCCTTCTCTGAAATGGTTATTCTTACAACTATACCCTGGGGCTCATCTGTGGTCAGACCATAAGAAATGGAGATCTCTTAGAGAAGGCCATGAAGCCTTTTTAAATTTTCACCTCACACCTTACATTTGTTGTTGGCTGACTTGAACCCTTCATTTTCTCTTGTCTCCTTTTTCTCTACAGTCCTCATTGTTACTACTTACACTCAATCTTCCAAGTACAGGAGTAATGAACATGCAAAAAAACCCTTCCACATCTAGCTCACCCCAGTTCCCCACAGGTGAGAGCTTTGCTCATCTTGCCATCATGGCAGGAGTTTCCAACATTCCATTTACCACCAGTGATGTGTCTGTTGGTCACCTCATCCATGAGCAACCCGGCTTCTGAATTCCATCCTTCCAATGAAGGTGTACAAGTGGTCATTAAGCATGCAAGGTAAACTGATAATGGAGTCGAGGACATAGAACAGGAAAGGAGAATAATCTAAACAAGGGTGAAGTTCCAGAGAATGTCTTACAAATATGTCTGCCTGGCATGCAACAACATCAATCATAGAGACATCAAGTATGCAGCGAGGAAAGGGTTTATTGGAGAGGCAGCCGAGGGGGGCAAGCCTCAAATCATTCTCCCTACAGGAGGAGAGTCTGGGAAATTTAAAGGCTAAAGGCAAAAGATCTGGGTAAAAAGTTGAAGCTGCATTCTAGCCCTCTTAACACTTTGGTTACCAGTTTTAGTTCCATGGAGTGTTGCTTCTGCTGATCATGTAGAGGAACTCTATAGAGTATCTTTACAGCTCATACTTGCACCTAAGTTTCTGCATTCCAGTACCCATTAGTCAACCAAGCTGACTAAGAGCAACTGGAGTTGGGGGCATATATAAACTCACACTTTCAGTCCTGAGCAAAGTGGCCCCATCAGCCCAAAAGTAGTTCAAGGAAATCTATAATTGCACATTAAAGAACTCCAAAGCTTGGGATGAGGCAAACAGAAAAACAATTATGTAGTGGACCCTACCATGGGTCTGATACATTTTATAGGTTTTATAAACCTTGAGGAAAGAAAATGACAGACTAAGGGCAGCTATGCTTCTCTTAAGGCAAGCATTAAAAGACCGTTAAAAAAAAAAAAGATACACTTTAAATATAAGACTGTTTGCAAATTAAAGAATTACTGCAGAGAGGGTACAGAGAATTCCCATATTCTCTGCATCCAGCTTCCCTGATTAACATCTTACACCAGCACAGTATTTACCACAATTAGCAGACAGACATGTTATTAACTAAAGTTCATACTTTAGAGAAAAAAGATACCTGAATAATGACCTGAATAAGGATGTCACATTACATCACATAGTCATGATTCCTTAGACTCCTCTTGGATCTCATAATTCCTCAGGACTGCCCTGATTTTTTATGGGAGGGGAGACCTCCAGTTTCAGGGACTGCTGGTCAGCTATTTAGTAGAATATTCCTCAGTTAGGATTTCTGAGCTCTTCCTCATAATTAGACTGGGGTTTTAGATTTGGGGAAGAAGAGCTCAAGGGTCATGTACTATTCTCCTATTTTATCAAGCATACATACTATCAATATGACTTGTCACTAGTTGAGAAGGGGGTTATTGTCCATTTTCTTAAGGATGGAGATCTATAGCGACCACTTGGAATTCCCCTGCACGAGAAGTTTGTCTATCCCTGCTGAGCACTTACTTTCAGTCATTTACTTGTATCACAGAATAGACTCAGATTATACCTGATCCCAAAGTATGAAATATCTAATATTACTTTTTTCCCATTAAATTCTTCTTGTTTTGGCCATTGGCTGGGCGAGAGTGGCTTAAGTTGGATCGTGTACCCCTCTAACATACTCCTATACTCCCATACAATGGTGGGTTTTTAAAAAATAGTGAGCACTTCCTTTTTAACTTGTAAAATGCTCCAGGCTTATCTTATAGATTGCCCTAGCATCAGCCATCTCTCCAAGGAGCCCTGGTTCCTTTTACTGGAGAAAGATGTCAGTAGCAAGAAGCATGCCTAGCATCCAGATCCTTCTTTCTGAGTGTCATTGCTTCTAGGCCCTTCCAGGCGACAGAGCAAGGAGATGTAAATGTCTATACAAACTTTCATACAAACCTATATAGTCACATAGGTTGTACATCTCTATAAACATTTGTCTCACCATCTGCATAGAAGATGAACAGGAGTTCCTACGGGTGCTTTCAACTCTAATCATTACCACATAGGTCAATCTAGCCTCCTCCCTTTGCCTATTTGTAGCCTACTTCAGTGAGAAATCTGGCCTCCATCTGCCATCTGTTTATGTAATTGTTCAGTTTCAGTACAGATGTGCCTTGACTTTGTTACAGTTTTGTTACAGCATTGTTACAGTTGCTTGACATGAGCTATACAAGGTAGCTCCTAGAATACAATGTTTATGTGCATTTCCTTCTATCTTTAGTCCTACAGTTTCCCTCATCTTCAGGTGCTTAGTTTGCCATTTTATTCCTTAACCTGTTTTTTTAAAAAAAGATTATTTATTGTTTTAAAAATTTCTTTTCAGTGTTCCAGAATTCATTGTTTATGTACCACACCCAGTGCTCCATGCAGAGAGTTCTAGCATCTCCATACATGCCCTGCATAATACCCACCACCAGGCTCACCCAACCTCCCACCCCTTGCCCCTCCTAAACCCTGATTGTTTTTCATGGCACAGGTGTAGTACATTTCCATTCTTTTGTCACATTAATAGTTCAATTCGGGGGTCTCCCAGACTCCTAAACACAAGTTGTGAACATTAAGGTTTAGTCATGGTTCTTCAAAGTTCTTAGAGGTTTCATAAATGCTTGATGTCTTATATTCGCCATGAAAGTGTCCTACAGGAAAGTTTCACTGTCCAGTAATAACCCTGGTGCTTCACTTAATCCATCCTCCTCCCCAGTAACCACCTTTTCAAGATTGGATTCTTTTGCTCAGTGTTATGCATTTAGGATCCCTCCAGGTCTTTCTTGTGGGTTGATACTTTTTAATAGTCAAATAGTATTCCATTGTATTTGATACCACAATCTGTTTATGCATTCATGTACTGAAGGACCCTGTGGTTATTTCCAGTTTTCATGTGTATGCATTGTTGGATTCAATTAGCTATTATTTTACCTTGACATTATGTGGCCAGTAATTCTTAGAACTACAGCACAAATTAAGTGTTACCCGTGCTTCTAGTTTCTGGAATACATTCACGAATTGGTATCCTTTTCCCCCTTAAATGTTGGATAGAATTTTGAAATCTTCTGGGTCTGGTGCATTTTCTGAGGCGTTAGTTGTAGATCTTATTTAATTTAATCTGTTCCTTGTCTGAGTTTTGGTAGTTTCTATTTTTCAGTGAATTTGGTCAGTTTCATCTAAATCATCAAAACTGGGGCCTCACATTGTTAATAGTATTATTTTCTGTCCATGTAGTTAGTAGTGATAATCCATCTTTTATTGGACATTGATAATTTGTGACTTTTATTAGCTTGGATAGGGGGTTATTGATTTTATGGAACTTCAAGGAATCTTTTGGTTTCAGTTGAGTTTCTCTAGTTATCCTGATTCCAACTTTGATGATTTTTATTTTAAAAAAATTAACATTTATGTTGCTCTTATTCCTCTAGCTAAGGTTATTGACTTGAGACCCTCTTTTCTGTTATGTTCCTTTAACACTATATATTTCTGAGCATGGCTTTTGCTTCATTCCACAAATTTGGAGAAGTGGAATTTATTTGGTTCAAAATATTTGAAAAAGGAGACTTCTTTGAGCCAGGTGTTACTTAGAAGTGTTGTGGATTTGCAGATATCGAGATTTTCTACACATTAGTGATTTATAGTCAAATTTAAAATAGAATTCAAAGAATGTTCTTGGATAATAATACAATTAGCTTATAGCCCCAAATGTGGTCTGTTATGGTGACTATATCATGCAAGCCTATGCCAGGGAAAATGTGCACTGTGTTGTTGGGAGGAATGTTCTATAGAGGTCAAATCAACTTGTCAGTGTTGTCATTTCAACTTCAATTGGTATTCTGCTGCTTTGTTGCATCTTTCAGTCCTATCGATCTTAGTCTTAAGTTTATATATTCTTTGGAATATATTTAAGATTGTTAAGACTTCTCAAAAGAATTGGACCCTTTATCATTATTGGGTAAAGAGGGCATTACATGATTTCAGACAAAGCAGATTTCAGAACAAGAATAGATATAGCCTATTCTGCCTTTCTTTTGATCATGTTGACATGGCGGATCTTCCTCTATCCCTTTACTTTTAAACCTGTCAGAATTTTAGTGGTGGTGGTGGTGTCACTATAGGTTGTCTACAAGAAACATTTTAAGTATACTTTTAATTGGTATATTTATGCCATTTACATTTATAGACATTATTTTACCTATCAATTAATGTGTTAGTCTTTTCAGGCTGTCCTAAGAAGACACCATAGACTGGGTGGCTTAAATTATTTTCTCACAGTTCTGGAGGCTGGGGAGCTCAAAGTCAAGGAGCCCACTGATTTGATCCTTAGTAAAAGGGTGACTGTCTGCAGACCAAGTAGAGATCCTTCATTGTATCCTCATGTCCTCATATAGCAAAGAGATCAAGTGAGTGTTCTGGTGTCTAAGAATGCTGATCCTCTTGGATCAGGCCCCACCTCTATGAGTTCATAGAGCCTTAAGTACTTCCTTAGAAGCTCTATCTCTGAATACAGCCACTTTTATCTCCCCAGGATTCCTATGTTGAAGCCCCAATCCCAAATATTCAGCCCATAACAGAGCCCTTAGTATGATAATCCTAGTTATAAATTCCTTCACAATCCTAAAACCTGTGCCTCATCAGAGTCTAAATATGGTTTTGTCTTTTCAGAACCTCTCTTGCTTTTTGGACTCACTTTTGTTGCTAAAAGTCAGAGGTGTAACAGATCAAAGGACCGGAGGTATGGTTTCTAGTGTGAGAATTTATGTTAACCTGGCCAAAATTTAGGCTGTTTAATGGCTGACTTTGGCACTTCCTCTTCTTCCTAGAAAGTCATCAGGAGACAAAAATAAGGACACAGGAGGAATTTTAAGCCTCTGGCACTTATAGAAACTTCAGCGTTGTGTAATTCTTCTGGCTTTAATCATACTGGAGCCCTGTTCATAGTAGGAAGAAGCATGTGTGGGAGAGAATGTTCTACAATCTTCCAATTAAATTTCAGTCACTTGATGAGCCTGTGACCTCCACACACATTTCTTTTATCCTGTCTGATGAGGGACAGGATAGCTGGAGGGGGCAAGTTTAAGAGGAAGGGGCTTCCCCCCTGACTTTGGGACAGTTTTTAAAGAGTTTTTCCCTCTGGAGAGAGGTTTTTTGTTATTAGAATGTCCTGGGTTTATCTCATAATGACAACTCTTACCCAGCCCCTGCCAGAGCTAGAAGTGAAATCTTTCTTGGATCTTCACTGAGGACCTGGGGGCAAACCCACCAAAGTGTGGCCCCTCGAAGTTTCTCCAGCTCATGCTAGTCCACAGTTGGCTCCCAGAAACTCATCCAGGTTATCGCCTACATCTTCGTACCCCTTATGGCCTCAGAAGCTTCTGCTTTGTGTAAGCAGATCTTGGCTAACATGGTCTGGACTTGTCTGTCTCTGCAGGAGAACTGCCACCCTGAAATTGGATGGGTCCAAAACAAGTCATTTGATTTACAGAGAACGGATTTTCAGTCTGTTGTGAGAAAACGTATGAGGGGTTCCAGGATCTTTACATGTGGGAGCTGACTCTAAAAGTCAGATATTTTAAAATTGAGGTCCTTACTAAAGCAGGTCCCAGCACTAAAGCACTGGGATGAGTGCTCTGGTACCGTGGCTAACTTGGTAAACAGTCTTAGGAAGCAGGAATAGTGAGGGAGGGAGACGAGTATTTGCACGTTTACGGCAAAGATGACCATGCCACAGGCAACAGGGGTCAAGTTCTGCTGTGACCACTTGGAGAGTTATATAAGACCTCACAGAATTTTATTTCAGACAGTTTGAAGTCTGGGTACTTCAGCTCTACAAAGTCTCCTGTATAGCATTGTCTTAGGGCTTCCAAGGGGGCATTGATCCTTGAACCCCCCCGTATGTGTCTGCTTGCCAGTCTGGTTGGCCCTACAGCCTGGGAAAGGCCCTGAGGCAGACAGAAAGAAGGTTCATGGCCAGATTTTGCATTGGTTACTATCAGCATGAATTTGACCTCCCAGTGTAGGTCTGGGGCAGAGAAGATCAGGTCAACCAAGTGAGTATAGCATAGGGCACCAAAAACATCTTCATGTAGGTGACCATATTTCATCTATTGGACATGCAAGAAACATTATCCACATTGAACAGATGAGGCTATAGTTCCAGATACCCCAAATGACTTTTGAAGCAACACTAGTAGGGCTCAGAGCTGAGATTTTAACTCTAGTCACACTCACCATAGACCCTGCAAACTAAGGTGGCGGTCTCCAACTCCTGGGAGCTGTAGGACAGTCTTTCTTCGCAGTCCCTGTTAGAGTAAAGCCAGGACATACTGGTGTGACTGGTTACAGATCTCAGCCAACAAGAGTTGTGATTCCCTGATACCTCCGCACCCCAAGGTTGGAATTTTTCCTATTCATCCACCCAGATGGTCAGCATTTTCAATTATATCCTCAGAGGAGGTGCCTTTCTAGAATTCCTATGAAGGTAACTGTGATGCTGTATTAACCAAGGGGAAGAACATTTAGGTACCTGATTCTTAAGCCTGAGCCTGATTTCCAGTCTGAGATCTGAACTATAGCTATGTTGTTTAGAACAGGTTGCTGGAATCTAACAGTGGTCTGGTTCACTGACACCGAGTCATTCACATGAATATTAGTTATGAAGGCCAAGCATAAATACTGGATTAGAGATAACTGTGTACATGTGAGTATGGTCAGATCAATTCAGAATGGCTTATAATTGAGAAAATCCATTGTATCAAGATGATCAATAGGGACCAAGACACAACTTTCATGTCATCTATATAGGTTGTGATGAAGGATCCTAAAGGTTAAACCCACAGGAAGCTAAATTTTTGATTTCCATGGGAACTGCCTATGGTTCTGAAGGAGCTCTACAGGCTAGCACTTCACTACAGAACATATCCATATACTGGATTTGAACTTCAAACAGTTAAAAGAATTCTGTTTTTCCAAGGGAAATGTATTGCCAAATTCCATTCATCAAAATATCCTCCAAGAAGCCTGATATAAAGGGGGGTCTATTAGGAACTACATAAGTATGTATTGCTTTTGTGCTCAAGAATTGTAGTTGTGCTCAAACCCATGGCACCTGTTGCATAAGAATTCAACCTAGGCCAATGGTTATATGGGCTTATATAGGACTAGTGGTCCCATCCTGTGGAAACCAGAGGGCATTGTATGGAAGGAAATCTCAACTGCAGTGAGCTCATGAAAAAGATGAGCAGCAAAATGTACTTAGAGCTGAAGATGAGAGGTTCCATGTTCAAGGTCCAGCTACTCCCATTAACAATAGGTCCTTGAACATCATACTTGACCTTCGATTGTTATCCTCATTCTCAACTTTGTTACCATTACAATTACTCATCTTTGCTCCACAGCATTGTTGTGAGAATTGTACAAGGTATAAGAACGTTGCCACGTATGGGCTTTGAGTGTCTTGGAGCACCTCATTCAGAGTCTGTTTTTGACAAGGTGGAGCTCCTTAAGCATCTTTATTGGATTGAATGTGAAGCCAGCATTAGTGACTTCTGTTGGGGGGGGGGGGGATGTGATCTTGTGTTTGGCAAACCCAGGGAGAAGAAAATGTGAGCCATTCTCTTAATGGAAACTCTGTGCAGCAGTCTGCATTAGGATTCTGGAGGAGTGGAGGAAACCTGCTTCTCTCATTCTGTATCCATCCTGAAACAGTCCATCATGGGCAAAGGGGCTCTGGTGGCTTCATCAGGTAGTTGAGCATAATCAAGTAGGGCTGGATGTGTATTCCAGCACCAGGTGTCTCCTGATGCTCACAGGAAGCTTGCTCATGCAAATTCTTCCTACACGGTGTCTGGAGCTCAATAGAACTCATTCCTCAAGGGGAAGAGGAAACAAAGCTTCATTTATTACCTGACAGCATTAATTCAGTTATTCTGGGTTATGGAGTAAAACCCCATCTGGTTCCAATTCCAGTCCTACTACTGACTTGCTATGTGAGTTCTGAAACCATATGTAACCTTCAAGGACTTGTTGTACTTCATGCTTATCTGGAATGGGACAGAACTGTGGGAGCAGCCCGCACAGCAGTCAGCACATCCTAAAAGGGTAGTTATTGGAACCAGAACTGACCTGTATGAACCTCAACTTTCTCACTGCAAAGATTAAAATCTCTTGAATTTAATGGCCAAGAATCATGAGTTTGGCTTATCAAACTCGTAATTTCAAATCTCATTTTAGGCATCATAATTTGGAATATTAAGTCAGTTTGTATCAGGGCTACTTTTTTTATAGTATCCTTGAAGCCATTCAGGATTGCCCCATTCCATACCTGAGATCCAACGCTTCAGAGAAAGTAACCTGCACAGGTTCCACAACTGTAACAGGGGTGGGTGCATCCAGGTAGGATTCTATTCACATACTTAGAGTCGTGCTCCCCCACCCCTGTCCCGGGGCAAAAAAAGTTAGCCAAAATGCAAGGAAATTCTTGAAGATCAAATGGTCAGGCAAATAAACTCGAGCTAGTTCTTTCTGAGCCAGCACACAGAAGGGTACCAAGCTGAGTGTTAGAAGCATCAGCTTGATTCCAGACACCTGCATGCAGGCTCTGTGCGTGAGACAGGATCCAAGTAGCTGGATTCTCTGTGCCCCTTACGTAGGATGGAAATAATGGGGCCTAGGTCTTGAGTTGGGAGAGTTGTGTTAGGTGTGGCAGGTAAGGGTGATTGAAAGGGTCTGAAGACTCTTAGAAATGGGGAAGAATGAAATGCCCTTCTTTTTCTCCTGTTTTCAGTTTTCTCTATTGAGAGTGGGAGTGGTTTTAGGGATCCATTTTGGAGTGATAGTCCGTGAGCAAAGTAAGCATCATTTCCTCCCTCCTCCTTCCTTCCCTCTGACTGCGGGATTCTATTTACCAGTTCACATGTTCAGTCAATCCTCCCAACAATTCATGTAAGAGGTCATGTTATCCTCCATTAGAAGGTGGAGAAACCAAAGCTCAAGCTTTTCTAGGCTAATACAGCTAACAAGTGCTTCTCTGGGATTCAAATCCAGGCAGGCTCTGAGGTCTGAACTCTTCCCTTGTCCGTCCCTCTGAGGATGTACCAGCTGGACACTTACAGTGTGGTTGTTGTCCCTTTAACTGCTTTGAGATGTACTGGGAAGAATCTTTCTACGAAAGTCATACTTTGTTAAAATAACCCTGAGACACATGAATAACTCACACAGCATAGAATCTGCTCGTGGCTTTTAGGGGGTAGGAAAAGAGCTTCGAGAATTCAGAGAACGGTAAACCTTGACCAGGGGGGTGAGAGGGCTGGGGTGGGGAAGGCCCATGGGAGAGGACAGGGACTGGCCTGGCCAGAAGGTACAGATTCCAGCAGGTTCTACCTAGTGAGAAGCAGAGGAGCCACTGGGAGGGAGCGTTCCCCCACTGGAGGCTCCCCGCATGCTTCACTCTAACCAGCTCCACTTTTGGAGACTCAGCCTGCAAAGCAACTCATAAATGAAAGGGGATTGGATGGGTATCAGGACATACAAATTCTGGGTGTCAGGACACCCACCCTCTGCCACTTTTGGGGGGACACAAGAGAGTCCATTTTCCCTCCCTTCCTCACACTTTTCTTCCTCCCTGGCATGACTACAACCTCTGCCTTTCTTCTTCCTCTCCTTCTCCCCCTCCCAAGTTTATCTTCAACAAGAGGTATTCTATGTATGAAACACCAACTGCATGCCAGGACCTCGTCTAGGTACCTGGGATTCTTCAGTGAACAAGATGGGCGAAGATGGCTCATGGAGATTATGTTTTATGAAGATAGGAAATGTGAGCCAGGTAAGGAACACAAGAAGTCTTGTTGCTTGCATGTGGCTTCTCAAGGAGTAGCTGGAAAGTCTTAGAGCTGGTCATGCAGACAACCAGGGAAGAGTTCAGGTGGAGGGACCAGAGCAAAGGCCTGTAGACAGGAGCATGCATGGTTGGATGAAGAACAGGGAGAGGCCAGGGCAGCTGGCCACAGAGAAGCAAAGCTGGAGAGGCCTTACAATGTGCAGGGCCCAGAGGTCACTGCAAACACTGGCTCCAACCCTGAGTGTAACTGGGAGCCAGTGAATTAGAATAAGGACACAGCAGCCACAGAGGTCTGCTAAGAACAAGCCAGCCAGCGGTGGGAGGAGGGCCACTTAGGAGGCTAGTGTGGCGATCCGAGGGTAGGTCAGGTCTGGCAGCTGTGGCGAATTGCTGAGCACTATGAGCCCATTCTGGGTCTGAGCCAGAACTCAGGAGGTCCACCAGAGGCAGAAGTGTCCCTGGCCTGATGCACCTGGAGTGGAGCAAAGCTGGCAGGAAAACAAGGCCAAAGTAGAGACAGGGAGGGAGGCTGCTCACAGGCACTGCCCTGGAGCTGCTTCTCCTTGGTCCCATGTCCTCTTTCCGGAAACTGAGGAAGGTGAGTGCTCATTTATGCTTGGGGATTTATCATGGACTGACGGGGACCCAGGGTCACTGAAGACTGCTCCTTCCTGTGGGAACAGCTAGTCCAGGGACTGCTCCCATGGAAGCCCAGGGCAGGTACAACCCGAAGTGTCCATGTGGGCTCAGAAGCCATGTCGTCTGGGCTGAGTCAGGGACACCAGAGCCAGAGGGGCCTTAGAAAGCAAAATGCCTCCCTCCTCTTTCCAGCCGGCCACTTCTTCCCCCTCAACTTCAGCTGAAGCCTCTCATCCATTCCTGTGGCTCCTGCCTAGACATGACAGTTACTGGGGGGTGACAATGACCATGCACAGGGACCTGGATGGAGGACAGAGATGGAAGCAGTGGGGGGAGGGAGGAGGCCGTGTGGTGTTCACTCATAGCAGACAGACCTTAGAGTTGTTCCCAAGGAAGAACAGGTCATAGCAGTGGAAGCTGGTGTTCTGTTTTGTTTTGTTTTGTTTTGTTTTAAATTTCCTCTTAATCCAGGACTTTAAAACCTTCTCCAAGAGCTGTGGGGACCCAACCTTGTTCGCCCCACCTGTGGGGCACAGAGAGGACCCACCCATCTGGCACTGAAGGCACATCACCCAAGACCCACAGGTATCTCAAAGGGTCCATGAAGATGTTCATGAAGACTTCAGTTGCTTTGAAAAATCTGAAGAATGCACATAGTGAATTCAGCCTACGTTGTGCTGGTCTTTGTACAACGGGGTCAGAAATACATTCAACAACATTCTAGAGGAAGAGATTCACAAAGGGAAGTGTGCCTCAGGCCCAGCTGAGTCCCTGGGGCATGATCCCTAGCCTGGTCTTCCTGCTGGAAGCCACCTGGTAGGAACGTCTTCAGGGGTGTGGGGGGGGGGCGTTCTTCCATGAAGTGACTTTCCTCCCAGAGTCTGATAGGAGAGTTGTTCTAGAAGAGAGCCAACACTTGAAGTGAGCCAGGGTCAAGGTCACACAGGGTCTTGCAATGGGTGCACCCAAGCTTTCTGATTCTAGGCTGGCACTCTCTGTTAATAATGGCGACTAGTTTATCAGCGATCTGAAATAGGGGATGGGTGCTGCCTATTCGACCTCTTACAGCTGATGCACACTCCTTACAGAGTGTGGAGGTGGCTCTTCAATGTTTTAAGGTATTTTTGAAAGCTTTGGGATTTCCCAGAAGGTGCACTTTCCTAGTAGAACCCACCTCTGCAGTGTAGGTAGAGCCAATATCAGGAACAGAGGCAGTAACAGTGACAAGGTCTGTCATACCCTGTAAGTTGGTTTTTGCAAGGTCACCTTCTTTACTCCTCCTGAGGCTGCTGTGCAATGGACAGCACTGATCCCACCTTGCTACTGGGGGAACACTTAGGAAATGGAGCAATTACCCCATTTCATTGTTGGGTGTAGGCAGATGTGCTGAGATCAGGACCCAGTTGCACTGGGACTAACACCTCTTCTTCCTAGAGGATGCTACCTCTGTAGGGGTACATTTCTTACCCACCCAGACTCTGGCTGAAAGGGATCCATGCTTGCTTAGGAAACCCTGGAGGGATCTGGACTGAACAGCTACTGGCAAGGCTGGCTTCCAGTGACATGTTCTGTCTGAGCCAGTTTGGCCTCTAGCTCACTTCTCTCTGCTGCATTAATAGGGAGGGCCAATGGGCTGCTAGCTTTCAACAATGGGACCCTCAACATTGGGTGAGGGTGGGGAGGATGATCAAGGGACTTGTGCCAGTGGAGCCAATGCTGGATGTATTTTACATCTCGAATTTTCAAGCCTTTCTGCTCATATCCTGTTCTACCTGAGGGTAACAGCATTACTGGGATGAATGATGCTCTAATCACTTCATGACAGGTGCAGGATTTTGTGTCAAGATGCTCCAAGTGTTCCAGAGCACATGGCATCAGCTCTGACCAGTAGAACATCATGCTGTTTGACTTGGAGGCATGAAAAATGGGGACCAAGCAGGAGATAGGAAGCATTTTAGATCCTCTTGTGCAAGCAACCTGTTTATTTCAGAATGCTTCTGCACTTGACCATGTGAATGCCCCTGGCTTGGAAAGAATTGCTGTTTTGAATTTATATGATTGCATTTTCTTTGTCCGCAGACAGGCTGCCTTTGCTGGCATGCTAAGTGGAGCTGATAGTTCAATCAGTTTGGAATGAAAAAGAAAACATACCTTCATAATAAATCAGACGTTTAAACCAAACCTTATGTTTGGTTAAACAAGAAGGAAAAATGGCAAGGAATACATGTCTTATCCTCAAAATAGTTCTTTTTCTACAAAGCTTGCATGATGAACAATTTCCAGATACTATAGCCAACTATATGTATGCTTTCAGTCAGTTTCAGTTGCCATAAATATACCACAGCCCTGGGGGTCTCAAGAGTTTATTTTTCCATGGTTCTGGAGGCTGGGAGTTCAAGAGCAAGACATCAGCATGGCTGGGTTGTGGAGCGTGCATTCCTCCTGGCGTGAAGATGGCCACCTCCGTGCTGTGTCCTCCCCATGTGGAAAGTGGGAATGCTGATCTTTTCTTGTAAGACCTCCAATACCACTCCATTGGGGGTTAGGGTTTCACCATGAATTTTAGGGGACATTCAGTTCAAGTGACAACATGAACTTCTTGAGGCTTCGCCAAGACCGATAAAATTCACTTTTGTATCAACATGGGTGGGACTGGGGAGATGATGCTGAGTGAAATAAGTCAAGCAGAGAGAGTCAATTATCATATGGTTTCACTTATTTGTGGAGCATAAGAAATAACACAGAGACATTGGGTGAAGGAGAGGAGAAGTGAGTTGAGGGAAATCGGAATGGAAGATGAAGCATGAGAGACTGTGGACTCTGAGAAAAAAACTGGGGGTTTTGGAGGGGAGGGGATAGGTGATGGGTGAGCTTGGTGGTGGGTATTAAGGAGGGCATGTATTGCGAGGAGCACTGGGTGTGGTGCATAAACAATGAACCTTGGAACACTGAAAAAATAAAATTAAAAAAAATTCCTACCATTATTTCTTTACTGATGAAGAAATTCAAATTTAGAGAAGTATGAGAACTGATCTAGGTTCACACCAGTAAGAGGCTGACCAGAGTTTCAAAACCAGACGACGACATCAGATCTGTGCTGTTGCACACTATAGGAACCCAAAGGGGCCAGAATTCAGATACTGCAAAAACCTTCCTGTCCAGCACTGGCATCTTCCTTTTCTTTGTTGTCCATGTGTAGGATCATGCATTTTTCCTCATGGGATGCTTTCAAAGCATTTTCCTTTTTACTTATGCTCTTAGATAATTTGAATTTCTCCACCTGGAAAATCCTAAGACTCAGAAACATTAAGGGACTTGCTTTTTTCCATCTTTCTAAAATGCCTTTTTTGAACTCGGAACCCTTTTTCTATGGTGCTTGTTTACATAAGGAAAGAAAATACACTGATAATTGCCTCACTCTTAATGAAGTTCTGTAGCCATGTGAATATTCCCTCAGAACTTTAGAAAAGTTACTGCACCAAATTGGGAAAGTTTTTTTTTAACTTTTCTGAAAAAAAGAATCTTCAAAGTACAACCATAGGTGGTCTTGGGAAAGCAGACTTGTTAAATAATTCAATTCAACACTTACTGAGCATCCCATGTGCCCAGCTGTGAGTGAGATGCTTGGGAAAAGACAAAGGTGAAGCCGGGAAAGTGCTCACTTGTCAGGAGCTAGAACAATAGGAGAAGTGAAGCCAGGAAAGTGCTCACTTGTCAGGAGCCCAGGCAATAGAAGAACACGGGTGAACACACACCCATAGGGCAAAGCAGAGTGGAGCAGGTGCCGTGAGCCTTCTGAGAGCAGCAGGCAATCTCTCAGATCAGCAGTGTGAGGTTTTAGGAACAGGTCTTGTAGCCAGGCAGCCCTGGGTCAAGTCTCAGCCTTAACAACTGCAGGGCTTCCCTAGGCAGGTCCCTTGGTCTGTTTTTACTTTCCTGCCTGTTCAGCAGAGGATACCATATACCCAGCAGCATAATGGGACCAGAACCACAATTCATCCAGCGCTTGTGGTGGGCCAGGTTTGACAAATCACAGATAACAAAGGAGGCCAATAATCACTATTTCCATTATGATGCTGATTATTGGTCACCTGGAGAGACAAAATCTATAGATTTATGTAGTTTTAGGTGCTTCATCCCTAGTGGCTCTGACTCAGTGGCATCAGAGCTTGTTTTGTTGCTGAAGTATCATGGGAGAAGGGCACTTAACTTGAGTGGGCATCACCCAGAATAGAATTCCCAGAAGCTGGAAACTCTAAGTCAGTGGGGAAAAGCTGAGCAGTTAAGCAACCTATTTTTGCTGGCATGTAGAGGATGGAATAATGAAAAGTGAGTGGGAATATTGATGCCTGAGGATTTCTCAGTAAGGAACGTAGATACTGGTTTGTGGACCACAGGGAGCCACTGATTAGAGACGGAAAATGACTTGAACAGAGCTGACTTCCACACTTTCAGAAAATCAGCAGGCCATCCCTCCTGTTTCTGGAGGGTCTGGAGGTGAAGAGATAATCATGAGGGCATGTGGGCTCCTATGGCTACCCACCCCCAACGTTAGGATCCTGAGAAGCTACATTCACAGGTTGAGAACCTGTGTTGGGAGGGAGGATGTACAGGCGGGCCCTCCTGCTGCCCAGACAGAACACATCTCTCTGCAGGAGGCTTCTTCGTGGACAGGTCAGTAGAGAATCTGTTCCTTTCTATTTGTGCTGCAAATCATTTCAGACTTCTGTCTTGCTGCCATTTTTGTTTTGTTCTTATTTTTGGCCTTAATGAAAACCAAGGGTTTGTAAGATGTGCTTCCCTGGATCTTTCTTGTACTTGTCCTATGTAATTATTTCCTTTCTTGTCCACATTTCTTCTCTTCCTTCTGCATCTCTCTGGTTTGTGTAGCCATTCCAACCCCATGCTTTTTGCACATTTAATCATCTTAGATGCCCTCTCTCCAAGAACTTCGATAAAAATGTTAAATCAAAGTGCCACACTAGACTTGGGAGCCGAGAGTGAGTCTCTGCAGCATATTTCAGAAAGCTGTCAGACAATCTAGGAGATGGGAAAGTGTGCTTCCTGTAACCATTCTGGTGTTTAGTTATTCCTACTCTCCCACAACAGAGTCTCTCTCTCTTAAAAATTTTATATGTATTTTTTTTAATTTTTTATTTTTTATAAACATATTTTTATCCCCAGGGGTACAGGTCTGTGAATCACCAGGTTTACACACTTCACAGCACTCACCAAAGCACATACCCTCCCCAATGTCCATAATTCCACCCCCTTCTCCCAAACCCCCTCCCCCCAGCAACCCTCAGTTTGTTTTGTGAGATTAAGAGTCACTTATGGTTTGTCTCCCTCCCAATCCCATCTTGTTTCATTTATTCTTCTCCTACCCACTTAAGCCCCCATGTTGCATCACCACTTCCTCATATCAGGGAGATCATATGATAGTTGTCTTTCTCCGCTTGACTTATTTCGCTAAGCATGATACACTCTAGTTCCATCCATGTTGTCGCAAATGGCAAGATTTCATTTCTTTTGATGGCTGCATAGTATTCCATTGTGTATATATACCACATTTTCTTGATCCATTCATCTGTTGATGGACATCTAGGTTCTTTCCATAGTTTGGCTATTGCGGACATTGCTGCTGTAAACATTCGGGTGCATGTGCCCCTTTGGATCACTACATTTGTATCTTTAGGGTAAATACCCAATAGTGCAATTGCTGAGTCATAGGGCAGTTCTATTTTCAACATTCTGAGGAACCTCCATGCTGTTTTCCAGAGTGGCTGCACCAGCTTGCATTCCCACCAACAGTGTAGGAGGGTTCCCCTTTCTCCGCATCCTCGCCAGCATCTGTCATTTCCTGACTTGTTGATTTTAGCCATTCTGACTGGTGTGAGGTGATATCTCATTGTGGTTTTGATTTGTATTTCCCTGATGCCGAGTGATATGGAGCACTTTTTCATGTGTCTGTTGGCCATCTGGATGTCTTCTTTGCAGAAATGTCTGTTCATGTCCTCTGCCCATTTCTTGATTGGATTATTTGTTCTTTGGGTGTTGAGTTTGCTAAGTTCTTTATAGATTCTGGACACTAGTCCTTTATCTGATATGTCGTTTGCAAATATCTTCTCCCATTCTGTCAGTTGTCTTTTGATTTTGTGAACTGTTTCCTTTGCTGTGCAAAAGCTTTTGATCTTGATGAAATCCCAATAGTTCATTTTTGCCCTTGCTTCCCTTGCCTTTTGCGTTGTTCCTAGGAAGATTTGCTGCGGCAGAGGTCGAAGAGGTTGCTGCCTGTGTTCTCCTCAAGGATTTTGATGGATTCCTTTCGCACATTGAGGTCCTTCATCCATTTTCAGTCTATTTTTGTGTGTGGTGTAAGGAAATGGTCCAATTTCATTTTTCTGCATGTGGCTGTCCAATTTTCCCAGCACCATTTATTGAAGAGGCTGTCTTTTTTCCATTGGACATTCTTTCCTGCTTTGTCGAAGATTAGTTGACCATAGATTTGAGGGTCTATTTCTGGGCTCTCTATTTTGTTCCATTGATCTATGTGTCTGTTTTTGTGCCAGTACCATGCTGTCTTGATGATGACAGCTTTGTAATAGAGCTTGAAGTCCGGAATTGTGATTCCACCAACGTTGGCTTTCTTTTTCAATATCCCTTTGGCTATTCGAGGTCTTTTCTGGTTCCATATAAATTTTAGCATTATTTGTTCCATTTCTTTGAAAAAGATGGATGGTACTTTGATAGGAATTGCATTAAATGTGTAGATTGCTTTAGGTAGCATAGACATTTTCACAATATTTATTCTTCCAATCCAGGAGCATGGAACATTTTTCCATTTCTTTGTGTCTTCCTCAATTTCTTTCATGAGTACTTTATAGTTTTCTGAGTATAGATTCTGTGTCTCTTTGGTTAGGTTTATTCCTAGGTATCTTATGGTTTTGGATGCAATTGTAAATGGGATTGACTCCTTAATATCTCTTTCTTCTGTCTTGCTGTTGGTGTAGAGAAATGCAACTGATTTCTGTGCATTGATTTTATATCCTGACACTTTACTGAATTCCTGTATAAGTTCTAGCAGTTTTGGAGTGGAGTCTTTTGGGTTTTCCACATATAGTATCATATCATCTGCAAAGAGTGATAATTTGACTTCTTCTTTGCCGATTTGGATGCCTTTAATTTCCTTTTGTTGTCTGATTGCTGAGGCTAGGACCTCTAGTACTATGTTGAATAGCAGTGGTGATAATGGACATCCCTGCCGTGTTCCTGACCTTAGCGGAAAAGCTTTCAGTTTTTCTCCATTGAGAATGATATTTGCAGTGGGTTTTTCATAGATGGCTTTGATGATATTGAGGTATGTGCCCTCTATCCCTACACTTTGATGAGTTTTGATCAGGAAGGGATGCTGTACTTTGTCAAATGCTTTTTCAGCATCTATTGAGAGTATCATATGGTTCTTGTTCTTTCTTTTATTGATGTGTTGTATCACATTGACTGATTTGCGGATGTTGAACCAACCTTGCAGCCCTGGAATAAATCCCACTTGGTCGTGGTGAATAATCTTTTTAATGTACTGTTGAATCCTATTGGCTAGTATTTTGTTGAGTATTTTCGCATCTGTGTTCATCAAGGATATTGGTCTATAGCTCTCTTTTTTGGTGGGATCCTTGTCTGGTTTTGGGATCAAGGTGATGCTGGCCTCATAAAATGAGTTTGGAAGTTTTCCTTCCATTTCTATTTTTTGGAACAGTTTCAGGAGAATAGGAATTAGTTCTTCTTTAAATGTTTGGTAGAATTCCCCCGGGAAGCCGTCTGGCCCTGGGCTTTTGTTTGTTTGGGGATTTTTAATGACTGTTTCAATCTCCTTACTGGTTATGGGTCTGTTCAGGCTTTCTATTCCTTCCTGATTCAGTTGTGGTAGTTTATATGTTTCTAGGAATGCATCCATTTCTTCCAGATTGTCAAATTTATTGCCGTAGAGTTGCTCATAGTATGTTCTTATAATAGTTTGTATTTCTTTGGTGTTAGTTGTGATCTCTCCTCTTTCATTCATGATTTTATTTATTTGGGTCCTTTCTCTTTTCTTTTTGATAAGTCGGGCCAGGGGTTTATCAATTTTATTAATTCTTTCAAAGAACCAGCTCCTAGTTTCGTTGATTTGTTCTATTGTTTTTTTGGTTTCTATTTCATTGATTTCTGCTCTGATCTTTATGATTTCTCTTCTCCTGCTGGGCTTAGGGTTTCTTTCTTGTTCTTTCTCCAGCTCCTTTAGGTGTAGGGTTAGGTTGTGTACCTGAGACCTTTCTTGTTTCTTGAGAAAGGCTTGTAGCGCTATATATTTTCCTCTCAGGACTGCCTTTGTTGTGTCCCACAGATTTTGAACCGTTGTATTTTCATTATCATTTGTTTCCATGATTTTTTTCAATTCTTCTTTAATTTCCCGGTTGCCCCATTCATTCTTTAGAAGGATACTGTTTAGTCTCCATGTATTTGGGTTCTTTCCAAACTTCCTTTTGTGGTTGAGTTCTAGCTTTAGAGCATTGTGGTCTGAAAATATGCAGGGAATGATCCCAATCTTTTGATACCGGTTGAGTCCTGATTTAGGACCGAGGATGTGATCTATTCTGGAGAATGTTCCATGTGCACTAGAGAAGAATGTGTATTCTGTTGCTTTGGGATGAAATATTCTGAATATATCTGTGATGTCCATCTGGTCCAGTGTGTCGTTTAAGGCCTTTATTTCCTTGCTGATCTTTTGCTTGGATGACCTGTCCATTTCAGTGAGGGGAGTGTTAAAGTCCCCTACTATTATTGTATTATTGTTTATGTGTTTCTTTGATTTTGTTATTAATTGGTTTATATAGTTGGCTGCTCCCACGTTGGGGACATAGATATTTAAAATTGTTAAATCTTCTTGTTGGACAGACCCTTTGAGTATGATATAGTGTCCTTCCTCATCTCTTATTATAGTCTTTGGCTTAAAATCTAATTGATCTGATATAAGGATTGCCACTCCTGCTTTCTTCTGATGTCCATTAGCATGGTAAATTCTTTTCCACCCCCTCACTTTAAATCTGGAGGTGTCTTCGGGCTTAAAATGAGTTTCTTGGAGGCAACATATAGATGAGTTTTGTTTTTTTATCCATTCTGATACCCTGTGTCTTTTGACAGGGGCATTTAGCCCATTCACATTCAGGGTAACTATTGAGAGATATGAATTTAGTGCCATTGTATTGCCTCAAAGGTGACTGTTACTGTATATGGTCTCTGTTCCTTTCTGATCTACCACTTGTAGGCTCTCTCTTTGCTTAGAGGACCCCTTTCAATATTTCCTGTAGAGCTGGTTTGGTATTTGCAAATTCTTTCAGTTTTTGTTTGTCCTGGGAGCTTTTAATCTCTCCTTCTATTTTCAATGATAGCCTAGCTGGATATAGTATTCTTGGCTGCATGTTTTTCTCGTTTAGTGCTCTGAAAATATCATGCCAGCTCTTTCTGGCCTGCCAGGTCTCTGTGGATAAGTCAGCTGCCAATCTAATATTTTTACCATTGTATGTTACAGACTTCTTTTCCTGGGCTGCTTTCAGGATTTTCTCTTTGTCACTGAGACTTGTAAATTTTACTATTAGGTGACGGGGTGTGGGCCTATTCTTATTGATTTTGAGGGGCGTTCTCTGAACCTCCTGAATTTTGATGCTCGTTCCCTTTGCCATATTGGGGAAATTCTCCCCAATAATTCTCTCCAGTATACCTTCTGCTCCCCTCTCTTTCTTCTTCTTCTGGAATCCCAATTATTCTAATGTTGTTTCGTCTTATGGTGTCACTTATCTCTCGAATTCTCCCCTCGTGGTCCAGTAGCTGTTTGTCCCTCTTTTGCTCAGCTTCTTTATTCTCTGTCATTTGGTCTTCTATATCACTAATTCTTTCTTCTGCCTCATTTATCCTAGCAGTGAGAGCCTCCATTTTTTATTGCACCTCATTAATAGCTTTTTTGATTTCACCTTGGTTAGATTTTAGTTCTTTTATTTCTCCAGAAAGGGCTTTTATGTCTCTCGAGAGGGTTTCTCTAATATCTTCCATGCCTTTTTCGAGCCCGGCTAGAACCTTGAGAATTGTCATTCTGAACTCTAGATCTGACATATTACCAATGTCTGTATTGATTAGGTCCCTAGCCTTCGGTACTGCCTCTTGTTCTTTTTTTTGTGTTGAATTTTTACGTCTTGTCATTTTGGCCAGATAAGAGTAAATGAAGGGGCAAGTAAAATACTAAAAGGGTGGCAACAACCCCAGGAAAATATGCTTTAACCAAATTAGAAGAGATCCAAAATCGTGAGTGGAGAGAAAGGGGATAAAAAGAGGTTCAAAAAGGAAGAAAGAAAAAAAAAAGAAAAAAAGAAAAGAAAAGAAAAGAATTTTTAAAAAAAGAAAACACCTGAGAAAAATGTAAAAAAGAAAAAATATATATATTAGGTAAACTAGTAAATCGTTAAAGAAAAAGGTAACAGTTAAAAAAAAAATTTTTACCCGAAGGCGAGAAGAAAAAAAAAAAAAAAAACAAAAAATGAAAAAGAAAAAAATCAAATTAACTGCAAGACTAAAAAAAATCACAGGGAAAAAGCCATGAGTTCCGTGCTTTGCTTTCTCTTCCTCTGGAATTCTGCTGCTCTCCTTGGTATTGAAACCGCACTCCTTGGTAGGTGAACTTGTTCTCGGCTGGATTTCTTATTGATCTTCTGGGGGAGGGGCCTGTAGTAGTGATTCTCAAGTGTCTTTGCCCCAGGCGGAATTGCACGGTCCTTAACAGGGGCCTGGGTGAGTAATCCGCTCGGGTTTGCTTTCAGGAGCTTTTGTTCCCTGAGCGCTTTCAGTAGAGTTCTGGAGGACGGGAATACAAATGGCGGCCTCCTGGTCTCCGGCCCGGAGGAGCCGAGAGCCCAGAGCCCTACTCCTCAGTGCGCCCTCAGAGAACAGCGCCCAGTTACTCCCGTCTGCCTGACCTCCGGCTGCGCTCCGAGCTCACCGAGCCTGCGACCGGTTCAAGGTAACACCGAGCTGTGAGCTCACTGTCGGCTCTGTCTCTGTAGCCGGCTTCCCCTTTCCAATACCCGCAAGCTCTGCGACACTCAGACACCCCCGATCCTTCTGTGACCCTGCGGGACCTGAGGCCACGCTGACCCCGCGTGGGCTTTGCCCCGG
Source organism: Mustela nigripes (assembly GCF_022355385.1). Classification (NCBI taxonomy): domain Eukaryota; kingdom Metazoa; phylum Chordata; class Mammalia; order Carnivora; family Mustelidae; genus Mustela; species Mustela nigripes. The sequence goes on along the minus strand of NC_081559.1, from coordinate 193,619,227 downwards.
TTTAGCCTCTGGAGCGATGTCCCTCAGCGGAACAGACTTTTAAAAGTCCTGATTTTGTGCGCGGTTGCTCCGCCGCTTGCCGGGAGCCGGCCCCTCCCCCCGGGGTCTATCTTCCCGTCGCTTTGGATTCATTTCTCCGCGGGTCCTACCTTTCAGAAAGTGGTTGTTTTTCTCTTCCAGAATTGCTTTTCTTCTTCTCTTCGATCTGCCGATAGATTTTCAGGTGTTTGCAATCTTTAGATAAGCTATCTAGCTGATCTCCGGCTAGCTGAAGCAGTCTCAGCTTGCTACTTCTCCACCATCTTGACTCCTCCCCCAAATTTTATATGTATTTTTAATTTCTTTTCAGTGTTCCAGAATTCATTGTTTGTGCACCACACCCAGTGCTCCATGCAATCCATGCCCTCCCTAATACCTTCACCTGGTTCCCCCAACCTCCCACCCCCCGCACCTTCAAAACCCTCAGGTTGTTTTTCAGAGTCCATAGTCTCTCATGGTTCACCTCCAATGTGGTTTTGATTTGAATCTCTCTGTGGCTAATGATGATTAAAATTTTTTCATGTCTGTTAGCCATTTGTATATCTTCATTGGAGAAGTGTCTGTTCATGTCTTCTGCCCATTTTTTGATATGATTGTATATTTTGTGTGTGTTGAGTTTGAGGAGTTCTTTATAGATCTTGGATATCAACCTTTTGTCTGTACTGCCATTTGCAAATATCTTCTCCCATTCCGTGGGTTGCCTCTTTGTTTTGTTGACTGTTTCCTTTGCTGTGCAGAAGCTTTTGATCTTAATGAAGTCCCAAAAGTTCATTTTTACTTTTGTTTCCTTTGCCTTTGGAGACATATCTTGAAAGAATTTGCTGTGGCTGATCTCAAAGAGGTTACTGGCTATGTTCTTCTCTAGGATTCTCCTGGATTCCTGCCTTACATTGGAGTCTTTTATCCATTTTGAGTTTGTCTTTGGGTATGGTGTAAGAGAATGGTCGAGTTTCATTCTTCTACATATAGCTGTCCAATTTTCCCAGCACCATTTATTAGAGAGACTGTCTTTTTTCCACTGTATATTTTTTTCCTGCTTTGTTGAAGATTATTTGACCATGGAATTGAGGGTCCCTATCTGGGATCTCTACTCTGTTCCACTGGTCTATATGTCTGTTTTTATGACAGTACCATGCTATCTCGGTGATCACAGCTTTATAGTAAAGCTTGAAGTCAGGCAACGTGATGCCCCCAGTTTTGTTTTTTTTCAACATTTCCTTAGCAACTCGGGGTCTCTTCTGATTCCATACAAATTTTAAGATTGTTTGCTCCAGCTCTTTGTTAAAATGTCTATACTGCCTAGAGCAATCTATACTTTCAGTGCCATTTCGATCAAAATTCCACCAGCATTTTTCAAGGTTTATTCTTCCAATCCATGAGCATGGAATGGTCTTCCATCTTTTTGTCTCCTTCAATTTCTTTAATGAGTGTCTGTAGTTCCTCGAGTACAGATCTTGTCCATATTTCTTCCTTCAGAAGCTCTCTGTTTTGGGTAGCCATTCCAACCCCATGCTTTTTGCACATTTAATCATCTTAGATGCCCTCTCTCCAAGAACTTTGATAAAAATGTTAAATCAAAGTGCCACGCCAGACTTGGGAGCTGAGAATGAGTCTCCACAGCATATTTCAGAAAGCTGTCAGACAATACAAGAGATGGTAAAGTGTGCTTCCTATAACCATTCTGGTATTTAGTTACTTCTATTCTTCCACAACATGGAGTCTCTTTTGATTTCATTTTTCATTCCCCAATGAATTCATGGGAACTCTAAATCCCAACTGGTGTTAATTCACAGAAAAGTTATTGTCTGACTTCAAAATTCTGATGATCTACTAGGAATTCCTAAATACCTCAAGACCTCAAGGCAAAGCAGTTCATTTTGTTAGACACTGGGGGTCTTCTGTTGGATGTCCTGGGAACAAGTGGAAGGGAATCTTGTGTAGGTAAAAGGAAAGAGGAGACATGGGCTTTCCATTTTCCTGGGTTGGTGAGCATATGAATCTTACCTCTTTTATGAGAAACTGAATTTTTAAGCAATGAAAGCTGGGAACTACATGGGTCTTTCTTGCAAAGTCCTAATGCTGGAAGTATACCCTACACCCCCATCTGAAAAGAAGTCTAAACTTCCATTAGATGCAGACCTTGCTAAGCTTTCCCCTTTGTGACAGGTCTGTGGCTCAGGGAAAACAGGCACAATAGTATTAAAGCTCAGTGTGGGTCTGTTAAATTCCAAAATTCACACAATCCCCTGTCTAGTTCAGTTTGTTTCCAAGTCCCTATCCTCTCATCTTAATGATTCTTAGGAGGTCCCTGGTCACCATTTCTACTACACAGGCATAATTTCTAACCATGCCTGCTTCATGTGCAGGGACTATTTTTTGGCAGGAGGAGTTGTATGCAGAAATAGACAATTCCTTTCCTGGAGCTTATGGATCTCTCACTGGAATTCATTTAGGCGTTTTCAGTCGGCATGATGGGATAGGGTGATCTCTTGTTTAAAGTGTGGCGTAGACATCTTATCAGGTGAGCAAAAATTGGATTGCAGAAATAATTCAGTACAGGTATAGGAAGAGAGAAGTTTCCAGACAGGAACGAATGATGCCAACAACAACAACAATAACAACAACAAACACTTTACCTAAGAATAGGAAGAAAACTAGTATGGCTGAAGCTTCTTAACATCCCTTCCTTTCTCAAGCATGTATTCATGCTTGGGGTGAGGATCGCATAGGACCTCACGGGCTGAGGTTAGAATTACTCCAGTAGAGATCTATGTGTGGTGTGGGGTTGGGATTTATTTTCTGAAATCACCATAGATTTGTGGGAGTAGGGGTCTGCTAGTGGCCAAAGTGTAGCAGGGAGACAGGAAGTGATCACTATAACCCAGGCAAGACATGGTGACTTGGACCAGAACAATAAGCAAGGAAATGGTAGGGGTGGCTTGATGGATATCAGAAGAGTGCTCTGAGAGGGGGGTAGAGGAGAGGGAAGGGGTGGTTAAAATACAATTAGCCTTTTAAAAACAAATCAGAACACTATTGACTACTAGATGTTTTTTACTGGCTCAGTGGCTCTCCATGTCAAAGACACAGCCAAGGTTGTCTGTGGCTATTCCCCATCATCCAGACTTTCCTGCCCTATTTTCAGGGACACCCAATAGTATATATACCGTATAGAATATGGTATATTATATAGAATATGTTATATATGGTATACAGCTCCTTACAGATGATCATATATATATATGTATATATATATACACATACACATATACATATACATGTGTATGTATGTGTGTATGTGTGTGTGTGTGTATATAGGTGTGTGTGTGTGTGTGTGTATTAGTTCCCTACAGATATTGTGGTATTTTATATAGTTATACATAAATATATAAATAGTATGGCATAGATGGTATATAGTTCCTTATAGATGTTGTGATCTTAATGTTCAACATTTGCACGTGCTGTTCCCACTAGGTTTGATAATGATTTAAGGAGCTCTGCAAAGTCTTCAGTGATCTAAACCCTCAGAATTCAAATTCACAATTGTAATAGCATGTGTTATAGACTGGAGGTTTGTGTCCCACCAGAATTTTTAAGTTGAAACCTGGGCTTCCAACATGGCTGTGTTTGGAAATGGGGCCTCTAAGGAAGTCTTAGAGTTATTGGAGGTCATACTGGTACAGCCCTGATCAGATGGGGTTAGTGTCCCTATAAGACAGCAGAGGGCTCACACTCTAATGAGGGCAGAGGGATAAGGTGGCCATCTGCAAACCAGCAAGTCTCACCAGAAGCCAGATTGGTCAGAACTGAACTTGGGAGGTCTAGATTGTGAAGAGCAGAGCTATTTCTATTGTGTAAACCACCCAGCATGCTTTGTAATGGCAGCCTCAGCAAACTAATAGCATGTAAGTTGGGGTGAGGGGCACTAATAAGAGGAGTTCATGTTCTAGGACCCTTACATTACCCCATAAGAGGTTTCAAAAAATGCTGATTTGGGGGCACTTGAGTGGCTTAGTCGGTTAAGCAGCTGACTCTTGATTTCAGCTCAGGTCATGATCTCAGAGTCATGAAATGGAGTCCTAGGTCAGGCTCCATGCTCAGTGCAGAATCTGCTTAAGACTCCTTCTCCCTCTTCCTCTGTGCCCACCTCCACTCTGTAAAATAAATCTTTAAAAAAAAAAAAAAAAGAGCACAGTTGGCTTAATCACATCTACTCCAGTAAGCCTGCCTCCCCAGAAGATATGGCTTACCATATTACTGCCACTCACCTATCCCTTGGTTGTTTTAGAGACTGGAACTATGGGTTGGGATGGAGGTCCATGCTGTATTTTGTCCCTGCAGAACCACATTTTCGGCAGTCACAACATAGGACCGTTTTGATTACCATGTACCCGGAGAGCCCCAACTTCTAAATTTCAGTCTCCCCTTGTCAAGGGTTCTTTCACTAGCTTTCCCTAATGGTAGGCAGTTAGCATGGCTATGACAGACAAAACTTTCACATTCATGGAGACTCTTCCTTAGTTATAAGCTCCTGAGCAAATTCCAATGCCTTACTGCCCAGGCTGATACCTGCAGGCTCCCAATTCTTTACGTTGACAAGGCTCCTGGCTTCTGAGGGGAGGCATGGAGGGCACAAAATCTCCTTTGAAATACTCAAATATAATCCAGTGAATTGTATGATAATCTTCCTACTTAGAAAGCCAGACTCGAGTCATGGTTGAGGGGTTTCCTGCCCAACAGGTATCCTGAACCCTAAGAACGTTTTTTCTTCTCAATCTTGACCATGCTAAAATGTTCCTCACCCCTCGGTCTCCCTCAAATAGTGGTTCTATAACCATTAAGATATATCAAGATCCCAATCTAGCACAACAATTTTATAGCCACTTTCAACAAGGGAGGAGGGTCCTATGTTTGCTAATATGCTTTTTCTCAGGATCATTTCTTTCAGGGAAGCACCCAGTCATTCTGCCACAACCTATAAGGGGTCATAGGAAGTCATCAAGTTCAGCCATCCCTGAAAGAAGCAGGGCAGAAATGGATTTCTGGATGAAGTCCTGTGTAGAACATGGGTCATGAGAGTTCTAGGATGAAGATAACTCTGCAAATCCAAACTGAAAGATCTTTGGTGCACACTAGAGCTCCATCTTCTAGAATAGGATACAGGGCTTTTTTTTTTTTTTTTTAAGGATTTCTGGAAGAAAGCCTAGGAGAATGACTCTGCACTTTTGGTAGAAATAAATCTTGAGTGATCAACAGTTTTTGAAAATAATTCTGCGGCGGAGAGTAGAGACAGAAGTAGACTTGTCTAAGATTGATTCTCTGAAGTCTGGCCTCCCAGAAGAGGAATGGGCCCCTTGAAGCTTCACAGAAATCATCTACTACTCAGCTCAAGGTCATCAATCCTCAAATACAAGTGTTAGATTCTGATCCCCACAGAATCACAAAGGTTGTTCTTAAAAAAGGGCTCAGAGAGGACAGAGCCTGCTGGGAAGGTAGCATGACAGCAGCAGCTAGGTTTTAATCTATCCCCTTGCCCTTTATGGGGGAGATCTAACTTCCCCCAGCCCATAAATCCTCCCAGGCAGGGTAGTCCTAGAGCCAAGGTCAGTGACACAGCCCTGATCACACCAGAGGAAGGGTTAGTTTTCCCATGTTGTGGGGCTTCAGATTCCCAAATAATAAGCCATAGGGGATCCTCTTCCAGAGTCCTGTTGTCCTGCCACATGTCTCAGTCTTATCCCCAGATTACAAGGAGTACCCTATATACTGATGCTACTCTTAAGCATACCCCACCCCCAGCAATGAACTGTGTTCAAGTAGGTATTATTTCTGCTTGGCTGTGTGTGTTCATTGGAATGAAAACTGGTTTTCTAGCTAGGGCATCTCTGGCATTCATAGTGGATTTCTTACAGTGAATTGGAGTTAGGGACTGTATGTATGTATGTATGTATGTATTCATTCATTCATTCATTCATTCATTTCATTCATTTATTTTAGGGACTGACTGCTTCAATGCCTGGCCACACCACCTGCAGCAGACCTTTCTAATAGCAAAATGGGCTTCTGACAGCAGTCTTGGGAAAAAGCCTGACAATGTTCTGAGGAGTGAGAGAAATCGTGAGGGAAGTATGCCTGAATAGGGTAAAATCTCTTGGTTAGTGGTCTTGGAGACCCATGGGTCAGGGGTGAGGAAGTAGTTTTACGAATACAGAAGCAGGACAGGAACCCAAGCCTGGAGGTCTTATTTTTTCATGATAGAAGACAATCCTAAATTGAAAACAAGTTTCATCCAGAAAATAACCTAATTCTATGGAAGCAGAACATCTCAACATGTAGCAGGCTCACACTGAGCCTGCTCAAAACCAAGACAGAGGCAGAGGAAAGTGGTTACATTGAGAGGTCAGTGATGCAACCTCCCACTGTTTTAGAAGAAATCTACCTGGTATGGATAGGAAGAGCATTGAACAACATGAAATCCATACATTACAACTTGGCGAATCCCAGGTTTTAGGCAGTAGAGCACTTACTCAGAGACATTCTTACTCCAGCATAAGGATATAGGTCCCAAGGCAGATCCTGATGGATCAGTTTCAAGGCTGCTGTTATTCCTGGGAAATCAGTATGGGAGCAGAGCAAGGTGTCGGGGGAGATAAGCACTGCTGAGTAATAAAGTCAGGCTGGTTCTTTGTGCAGGTGGGCGGAGCAAGGAGACTCGCCTGTAAGCCTGCCCACATGGATGAGTAAGTTGGTTCCCCTTAGGAATAGAAGCCTCAGGACATTACACACCTATAGAGGAGAAATGAATGAAGAGCACAAATCAAATTACATGGTGGCCACTGGATACAGTAGGAAATTCACAGTACCTACAGAAGCCATTTGCCTGGGAGTAAGTGGATGTGAAGTACATTCTTCCTAACATGATCACCTGATAGAGATGGCAACATCCTCCCTCATCACTTCTAAGGATGCTGCTTACTGTACATGGTCATTACTAACCCCAGGTTGGTATCTTAGATGTCCTATACTCCTGGATGGATTCTGGCAATAAAGTTAGTCAAAGACTGGCAGATAGGAGATGGGTTTCTCCTTAATACCCAATTAGTTACCCATGATATATTTTGCACACCCAATTAAGCAGAGTTACTTAGAATAAACAAGTGAAATGTAAACCTCTAACCAGCTCTACTGAGTCTAGCTCCCCTACACACCTTTGTTCTTGCCAAAATTCAGGAAGTTGGAACACTCCCACATGCTGTCCAGCTTATTCTGTCCTCATTTCAAAATAGCCAGCTTCTAGACCAGTAGACCTCAGATTTCAGCTCCACTCAGTGCCAGTCCATGCAAAGCTGATTAGACCCTTGATTACACTGACCCAGAAGTCATGAGGAGTGAGCAGGAGATGAAAGCATCTACAGGGGAAAGTTGTCCCATAATATTTTCCATGTATTTACCCAGACTACAAAAATTTTGTGTCCAGGTATAGTTTGTATGAAACCTTTGAAAATATTGATACCCTGACTGAAAAATAGCTATACTGCCTTGAGCTAAACTGAAGCATATTTCTACAGATCCCATAGGACTAAGTTGGATCAGAATGCTTTGAGTGGTCTTTGCAGTGGCAGAAGCAGGGGAAAGTGCTCTCCATTTTCCTACTGTGGAATGATTCCTCAAGCAAGATTTCCAACCTTGTGGTTATGCCAACGTTGTGTCCCAATGGAGAGCCTGGGAAGGTGTAGAAGCCTTTGGGCTCCTCCCAGCCTCAGTTTCCCTGTCCTTCTAAACGATTGTACTTGCTAGAACTAAAGGCCTGGTTAATTGGTCTTCTGCAGGTCCCTGAGCACTTCCGGGTTTGGAAGCTGAGCACTTCCTAAAGCCACTTTGAACGGATGGGTGAATATGGACCACGCTGCAGCTTAACAGCATACTTGTTCTTTCAGGACTTCAGGACTCCTAGTGTTTTCCAAAGACTGCTCCAGCTGGAGGAGAAGCCCCTTCAGAAGACCTAGAGAAAGACAGTTGTTACACAGGCATCAGAGAAAATTAGAAGGCTCATCTCAGAAGACACCTGCATGGGGCTGGAGTTCTGCCTTCCTGTCTCTGGGTTGCGGGACTATAGAAAGGCATCTGAACTCAGCACAATATGTGGCTTCTGCTTTGGGAATCAGCCTACATGGAGCAAAGACAGGCAAGACTCCATCTGTAGGCACCTCAAGAGTGACAGGACATGGACTGAGTCCCAGCCCCTATATCTAGTCTGGGGCAAGCAAAACTGATCACATGGCCAGAACCTCTGACCTAGGGAATAGGGTCCCTTCCACCAGCTGTTTCCTGGAAAGAGCCTCTTCCATCAGCATGACCATGGTGGGAGGGTCAGGTTGGACAGTTAAGATATTAATATATTAACTGCTTTAAGGCTAACACATTTACTTGGCTTCAGAGAAGGGCCATAGAAGTACCACAAGGTCCTCATCTTGCAATAGCACCTCAACCCTCTCCTTTAAGAGCTACATTGCTTCGACCTTCTGCACTCCTTGTTCACCAAAACCCCATAGTTGGTAGATCCAACCTACTTTGAAATCCCACAGACTGCTAGCCTTGAGGGACAAATGGCTAGACTTTTCTGAAGGTAAGGACTCACCTCACTTGAGAATAAGTGCCACTGACCATGCTATCCCCCAGTAAAAGGCCTGGGACCTCTGATTCCTGGTGCAGGGGAGGAGTCTGGGCATCCTTGCCCGTATGTAGGTTATAGGGCTGCAGGGGAATTTTATTGAAAGACACATAGAAGCCTCATTTCCTGGCAGAATGGAGGAATATGGAGGCCTTTTCCTGCACATAGCCCTTTCATTATTTCCAGCACCTTCCCCTCTTTAAGCCTCCTGCTTCACCTGGACAGCAAGATGGGTCCTTGGGATATTAGTTTACCATCTTCCTAGGTTGAAGGTTGCTTTCTGGCATTTTCCCACCACCACTGGTCTCTTAAGTATGGACTTTAGAGCAGAAAGCAGTTAACCTGGGTTTCAGTAACAATCCCATTTGGAGACTATCTCCAAATGCACAATTTGTATAGCTTCTCACATATGTGGATGCAGAGTGCTGTGAGGAGGCTGACCCATGATCCACATTTATCTTATGTCCATATAAGTCAGCAAAGAAGCCCTTTGAGTAACCAGAGCAAGTTATTTTTCCATACAGTTCTTGGTTAGCCCAGACCTGGACTGAGTCCCAAATTTTGGACTGCTTACCAAAATGTTATATGGAGGAAATACCTGAAGACTTAAATCTGTACAGACTAGTCCTGAACAACAGGAGGTCATTTAAATCTTTCATGCATTAAGACTTATTAGTCTAATACTGTCCATCTCAGCAAAGGTTGCCAAGTGCTACTCTTCCCCATCCATGGCCAATGACAGAGCAGTTGGTACATACTTGGGCTTCAACAAATGTGACTCATTCATCCCTTCCTAAAGGTTACCTTTTCCCCAGCTGATCTGCCGTTCTTACTTTCCTGTGTAGTCAAAAAAGGATCTCTTTGCCCTGACTTCTCTCTTCCCATCAGAAAGAAGCAGAATGGAGGACTGAGCTGGCCTCACAGAAGTCCTGAGCCTTTAAAGCAAACCTTGTAATGTGAACAGAGTCCTGAGTAGTGCTTGAGTCAATAACCCACTAAAAGCTTCCAGAGTAGACAGACCTATCTGATTTGTCTGGGAAGATGATATTGTGAGTGTTCTTCCTCTGCAACTAAAGTTTCAGTGCAGGATATAGTCCCTCTCGGGGGGACTTGTTCCCTGCACATGTCTTGGTTTCAGAGAGACATCAAGTTCAATGGACCTGTGTTGGTAGTCTACTGTTACATGAACCCTAACGTGTATAAACTGAAAGCACCGTGGTCATGTTGAGATTTGCCTCCCAGACTTCAATCCTTTTTAACCTCTACTTTAACCCTTTTTAACCATATTTCTGTCCTACCTGTGTTGTCCCTGGTCTGTCTGCATAACATGGAGCTCCCAGGAAACAATGGAGCATTGGAAGTCCATCCCGGCTGCCCTCCCTGGACCACTCCGTCACTGTGGCTAGTTGTAGGTCACGGGCTTGAGAGGTTTGAAGTGAACAAAATTCATCTCTTAGAGAAGACATCTGATGGGTGATTCATCCAAATCCCTTTCACTTCTGGCAAATTCAGACCCTGTTAAACCTGCCTTGATTCCTGTCTTTCCATCCCATCACTTTTATGTGGTTTATTAGCACTTCAGTGAGAACAAGTACTTCCTCCAGTCCTGCAAAGAAACCAGGGCTCATGGGAATAACACATTTCTGGTAAGTATAATAGCTTTGAAAATGAAGCCAGGCACAGAAGCTCACTGGCTTCTGCACAGGGAAAAATTCTAGAACTCAGAAGTCTAAAGAAGCTAAGAAAAATTAATCATTGACCATTAATGCATTAACATGTGCTTAGCGGCAGAGTGCCTGCTGTTCTAACCAAAAGCACTGGATAAGCAGGGGTCTGCAGGAGCAGAGGCTTCAGGTAGTACACAGTGCCTCACACACACTGTGGTGTACACAGAGAGCCTGCAGGACAAGTCTGCGTGACAGGATTTCCATGACCCTCTAGCCACAATGAGCAGAACAGATACTATAAATACACTGATGCAAACTTCAGACATTTCTCAGCTGTTCACCTTCTAGCTGGTCTCCTGGGAATCACAAGCTCCTCTCAGGAGCTTCCCGGGTGAAATCTGAAATTGACCCCCTCTCTCTGCAGAGAGGCAGGGAGAGACTGAAGATGGAGGCCACTCCAAGTTGGTAGGTGGCTTTTTCATAAGCAAAGGGAACCTCCACATGAAGCAGGTCTTGGTGGCAGCAAGGGAGTGGATCCACAGACTGGACCACCAGATCCTAAGAGTTGATAAGGTGAACCCAGCTAAGGTCTCTTTAAGGTGTGTCCCGGGAGTGGGAAAAGGTAAACAGAACCCTCATTCCTCATTCCAAGGACAGGGAGGGGCTGAGGAGCCTCCGAGTGCTCAGGTCCGGCTCACAGGTCAATCAGTATCCTGTCTTTTCTAGGATACTACCAAAGGGCCTTCCTGGGACCCCTCCTCTCATTTCTTGTCTCCTACTTGAATGTCCTCACAGTTGAGAAGCAGGGAAAAGTGTCCCAGGGAAGAGGGGACCCCATCAGAGAAGAGAGACAAGATACAAAGGCATGAATCTTCTAGAACCTCATTATCACACGAGTGTTCCACAAGATCTGGCAAAGTGAGGCATTCCCACAACTTAGAATGGAAGAATCACCAACTGTTTCTATGTAACCAGGAGGCATTGGACAGAAAAGGGTTCCCCCCCGCCACTAGAAATGATCCAAAGCTTCCAGGACCACAGACCACATTCTCCAACTTGAATCTTATCTGGCCTCAAGTCTCCCACCTGTGTGGCTAGGGGGTGTACAACTACAGATGGACCCTACTCTGAGCCTTAGGATTAGTACTGGTGTCTTTAGGAGCAGAATCTGCCTCCTGTGCCTAATTAGAGCCAGAGGAGGGGCCCTCAGCCCCTCAGGCTGGCTCTTGCTTCAGTAGTTTGTAAAGATGCCCCCATCAGACCTCCTTGCAGGGTGGTTACATATCCCAGTTCAAAAAGGAACACACAAGAGTCAGAATATACAAGATGACAGATGTATCTGGGTATCCTCAATAGACTTTTTTCTAAAGGAAGCTCAGGGAAGTAACACTAGTTTTGGGTCATGGAGTTTCTCCACAGGAAGCACCTCTAGTACAGAGAACACCTCTCCAACAGCCACCTTTGCCTTAGGGATGCACTGGGCAGTGGTGGAATGGTCACTTTGGTTCCAGGAAATCACATTTGACAGGGTCCCATGTTCTGAGGACAAAGCTACTCTGGAAGTCCGTGATTCTGGGAGGGATACTTGGGCAACAGTTGTCTGCCTTGAGTAAGACTGATTCCTGTCGCATCTGAGAAGCTGGGAACAGTTTGCAGCCCAAAAGTATCTAGTCAGTAAAGGGGAAAAGATCAGCATCCAGGCCCAGCAGGCAACAGGGAGACACAAATGTGACCAAGCCATGGGTATGGGTGATGGTTTCCCAGGGCAACATCTAGGAAGATGCTCTAAGCCATAGTCCCGAGCCCCAACTCCCAGACTTCAGCTGATGCCAGCCTTAAATTCTAATAACTCATCTCTTTAACCAAGATCCTCATTCTTGAACATCATCGCCCAAGATTTCCCCATTCTCTAGCTACACTGTAGTAGGAATTTAAAGATACAATGCTGACTCTGCATCAAGCATGAGGATTTTATTTTAGGGACACCCATCATTGGCTGGACTCAGAGACCCAAGAGCAAAGAGGTCCTTCATGGTCAGGCAGTACCATCTTTGATTGGTGAGGTGACATCTCTCCCATCCTTCATTTTGTATGGAGAGTTGGGTTTTCTACATCTCTTTACCTCTGCTGAGAAATAACAGGTCAGTGCTAGAAGGGAAATTTGCCCCTTCATCAACAGAAAGCCACGTTGTGGTGGATTGTCATACCTGACTTTGTTTTATCTATGCCATCCCCTTAGCTAATTGCTAGTTGCCACCTTGTGTCTGTCATCTCTGCCTTTCCACTGAACAAGGGTAGTGTAGGAAAGCATCCCTTCATTCTTCTCTAGGGCCCCTCAGCAAGGACTCTGCTCCCACAGGGCCCCCAGACCTGTCCCTTGGGAAGCCCAGTTTTATAAAGCATTTCCCTTCACCAAACCCATTTCCTGACAAACCAGAGGCTTCTGAAGGCCCCCAAACTCCTTCTGTGGGTGAGAAAATGGAAGGGAATGGTCTCTGGTGCCTGACTCGGGAAGGCCAGCTCCTACAGTGCAGAACTCTTCACATCTACACTGCCTCCAGGAGGTATTGTGACAGTTGTCTTTGTGTATAGGTTTCCCTTAATTCTGAATTAAAACAGATAGGAAGTCCATTTTAATCTCTGTGTACACATCTATTTTTGTGACTATTCATAGCATTTGCCACCCCCGTGTCTACAGGAATGGCAAACCAATTTCTATAATAAAGTTGGCCAGTACCCTCACTAGAGCAAGGTTATTACCAAAATTTAGAGTCCTGAACCCATACTCTACACACCATGGTGCTCTGGTGGGTTATTTACTATAAAGTCCAATTAACAAGGCTGAGAGATGGGCCAGAATCATAGACCAAGGCATTTTACTAAACAACACTCCAAGTGGTCAGACAGGGTCTGTGCTGGGATTTTTTATTAGTCTTCTGAACCAAGTTTTTCTGGTTGAAAATAATATTCTTTATTCATCTAAAGCCTCTCCAACCCCTGCTCTCCTTGTTGCCCACCTTAGTTAGGCCTACTGAAGCTACAGTCAAGAACATTAGGTGAGAGAATGCCCTATTCTTATTGACAAGAGAAATTAAATACAAGCTTATAAAGGGACATTCCCTATTCTTCAGGGCCACCTACATGAGCAGCAACCAGGCACAGGATCCTGGATTCATAGTCCAGGGAGGTTAATCCATGGACTATAGGATGTACACAGCCCTAGATGTAACCTCAAGTCTCCCATGGTTAGGAAACTGGCTAGTGTCTCTAGAAAGAAACCCAAACCTAGAGCTCCCAATTCTAAGAAGAACACACCCAACAACAGAGGTCTCTTCTCACTAGTGACACTGAAGTAAGACTTTACTTCAATGTTCAATAGAATCCATAGGATCACTAAGGAATTTCACTTTCTAAAACTTGAAGTGGTCTTGATTTCTTCATTTAACTCCACTCTTGGGGGGATTTCAGAGCTGATCACAGGACAAGGACCAGCTATGTGGAACTCTAAACATTTTTGAGAATTTCATATGAAAAAGGGAAACCGAATACCCCCTCACCTAGTCCTGATTAAAAAATGTAGACAAGATCATGAACTAGGCACCATAGGTCAAGAATCCATGGGGATGCTTAATCATGCAATTGTCTCCAAAACAAGACTTGCTTAGGACCATGCCCAGGCTGAATGGATGACTGGATTAAGTTGTGGGATAAAAGCAAATCATCATCTTGTCTGATGAAGCTGGAGCCATGGAGCCCACTCAGATGTTGCCTGAGGCAGACTTCCACCTCTTCCCATTGGCTGGACACAGTGGGGAGAAACCTTGCACTGTTCAGGATTTGATTCAGGGATTACCTACAAGGTCCCAGTGCTGGTGGGAAGTAGGTAGCAATCCTAAGATTCTCATGGGAAAGAGATTGGGACACAGGACAGGCAAGGAGGCACATGGGTTACACAAGGGTTTTCAGGAGCAAGATGGAAGGAACAAGTATGTTGCAGGGTTACTCAGATTCCACATTAGCTCTAGAGCTCTATGCTAGAAGAGGCCTTGTTATGTCTACAAAATTCAGATCTTTCCATCTGACCAATCCTGTTGCTCCCCCTCCCTTCCCTTCACTGCTGTTTATGCCTCATGTCCCAAACTTTGTCTGGGTATCTGCTTTTTCCTGAGAATCTATACTTACTAAGATTTAGTAATCCATTAAGTAGCTTTAGTGAGACTAGCCTTGTGTAAGTGTCAGCCTTACAAATGGAATTCTTGTTGCACTGTCTGCTGTGAGGACCTACAAGAGATGGCAGACATGATTATTGATCCACTGTTCAAAGGTTTTGATAAGATCTAAATGGCCTTTTCCCCTCTTCTTTGACTTCAGAACAAACTCCCGGTGATCTTGGAAAGGGGCACAGATATCCCAACTTCAACTTTAAGAGCTTATATGGGCCTGAAAGAAAAGTTGGCCTGACCACAAGAAAAGCTCACCCATTGCTGGTTGGTCCCATGGCCACAATCCCATGTTGGATATAAGTTCTTAGGCAGTCTTTCCTCCTGGTTCCTATCAATCTTGGCACCCTCAAACTTATGCTAGAGCCATGTAAGTTCTGGCTTCTATTCAACATTTTGCTATCCCCCATATCTCACCCTTATCTAGACATGACCCTGTGATTTGAGTTTTCAGCTATCCTCACCAACATCCACCATTATCCATCCTTGTAACATGGTTATGCTTTTAAGACCTAGAAAATCCTCTCAAACTTGGGTTTTGAGAATAGACCTGTGAACTTGAGATATTGGGACCAAAGCAGACCACAATTATCCACAATCCTGCAATTACCAATCCCCAGATGATTCTAGAAGACCTTTTGATTTGAAATTCAAGGAGACTGTTATAGACCAACATAAAGCTGGAGCTCCTTTACATCAGCTGGCATCTAAATAGGATCTTTTAAAGGAAAAGAGATTTGGATGATAACATCGAGACATACTCTCAGGGGCTCTGAACTAGTCACTCAAAAAAGTGCTCAGGTTCTCCAAAGTGGCTGCACCAACTTGCATTCCCATCAACAGTGTAAGAGGGTTCCCCTTTCTCCACATCCTCTCCAACACCTGTTTCCTGTCTTTGTAGAACAGTGTGGAGATTCCTTAAGAAATTAAAAATAGAGCTTCCCTATGACACTACAATTGCCCTACTGGGTATTTACCCCAAAGATACAGTTGGAGTGAAAAGAAGGGCCATCTGTACCCCAAAGTTTATAGCAGCAATGGCCATGGTCGCCAAACTTTGGAAAGAACCAAGATGCCCTTCAACGGACGAATGGATAAAGAAGATGTGGTCCATATACACTATGGAGTATTATGCCTCCATCAGAAAGGACGAATACCCAACTTTTGTAGCAACATGGATGGGACTGGAAGAGATTATGCTGAGTGAAATAAGCAGAGAGAGTCAATTATCATATGGTTTCACTTATTTGTGAAGC